>NW_026848598.1:0-33614 GCF_030435595.1 Desarmillaria tabescens | reverse complement strand
GCTCCCCCAGTTGAAACGGGTTGCTTGCGACGCCCTCTGCCCAAAACGATTCTTCATCAGCGATAACTCCGCCTCATCCGGCACTTGTCCAGCCTTCCCAAGCTTCAGAAGCAGCACCGTCAGCTTTTGCGCATGAGATCGAGCACGGTCTTTCGTGGTGGCTTGTGCAAGGCCTGGAGAGAGTCGCGGGGCAGACGATGTGACCGGTGCTGGACTTGCACTGTCGGAAAACATAGCATGAGCCTCCTCGGTGTTGATGTCATCGGAGATGCATATATCTGATTCTGAGTTTGTCAGAATGCCAGAGGAAGGGAACATACGTTGGGAAGCCCCATCTGTGCTCCCCGAGTCGAAATGGGCTGTCTTCGACGCCCTCTGCCTATAAGGGCCTTCCATCAGCGATATCAGTGCCACATCTGGTACGCGTCCACTCGTCCTAGACTCCAGAAGAGTTGTCTTCCGCTCTTGAGCGCGAGATCGGGTCCATCGCGTTGAATCTTGCTGCGAAATCCCGGGATTGCAGATGGTTGATGCATTTGAGGGAGCGAGGCAGGAACTGTTGGAATGATCGTGACAGGTAGGTGTTGTCGATAATTGCTAGCGACCATCGCGAGAGGTGGACATAAAGAAACGAGCAGAGAAATGAGGGGAGAGTCTGGGAGAGTCGCTGTTGCCAGCATTGCTTGGTGGTGCCAACGAAGTGAACAATCCGAAATTGCACCGTTTCATTACCAGCCGGTTATCTATCGGACCGATAACCGGTGCTGAGACGGCCTTTGTGCTGAACGTCGTTCTCTTCCATCAAGCCCCCACTCTCTCGATTCCGAGGTTTGCCTGTGGCAAAGTCTGTTCCCTTCGTCCCTTCGGATGAAGGTGGCCGTCGTACCGAAAGGGAGCACGCTTGTGGCGTAGGAATGGTATTTTTGACTCACGGCGATCGCGCCTCGTGACTTCCAAGCCAATGCAACAGTGGCCCGCCACTGCATGAGTCTATCATAATCCACAGCGTGCCACGCTCACTGGACACGATTGGATGATATGTCGTATTTGCACAGAATTCTCAAATGATCAATATCGCACCTGTGTAATGCACAAGGAAACAGAAGTTCAACCGTTTCGAACGTCAATGTTGCTGAATATATATTGTATGTCGTGCTTCTCTTGCCGCATTTTTACATTTTTATGTTAAACCGGTGACATTCATTCAAGAGCGTAGAGGTGCACAAATTTCAAACAAAATCTAACTCGTGCTTTTCGTCCAATGAGAAGGATGCGCTTCAAATACAAGTAACGAGGAAGAGGAAATCAATTACAGTTCGAATATACCACAGGGTAAGAACCAGGCTGTACCCGAAACCAAACTAAGAAAAAAATCCGTGACAGAAAATCATGAACAAATTAAATCAACAAGCGTCAGCAAGAAGGTGGATGAAGGTTATGCCCGAGACTTGCCACACTACTACGAGAACAGCCCTAAGAGTCCAGAACCAGCTTTCTTCATCAGCTCCGTCATCGAGCCGTACGACTTCTCTGATCGTCGTGAGAATGCATCCTGAAGAATGTCCTTCCATAACTCGTACTCATCGAGCACAACGTTGTCTTCAAGTGGCTCCTCCCGAATCATCAGGGTAAGCGTATCTCGAGAGACAGCATACATCTTCTGCGATCGAAGTGGTGGATCGTTCTTCATCAGATTAGTGCGAACACTATCCCGCGTCTTCCTCGTGTACTCCTTCCGCGCATCGTCAAGAACCTTGGCGGGATCGCGTCTCGCGCCAGGCACCCGCCGTGTCTTCTTAACGAGGTTTTCGATGTGTATGTCGGATTTGGAGCGAACGATATAGGTGGGGATATTGTACCGCTCGGCATTCTTCAGTATGGCGGCATCTGCGGCGGTGAAGCGGTCGTTGAATAAAACGATGATGGCGTCGAAGATAAAGAGTCCTTGGTTGTTGAAGTATGTCCAATCCGAACACGAGAGCGTCCCTGACCCCGGGACGTCAAACCAAATGAAAGGATTAGAGGGATTTGGATCAGGGTATGCAGTCACGACGGAAGTGCTTTCGACAACATCGGTTCCAGCGGCATTCTCCTCGCCATCCCAAATACCTCGAAAGGCATTGATGAGAGTCGACTTGCCTGTTCCAGATATTCCGGCGATAGCGAGATGAAATTTCCCCTCCTTGTAGTACTTCTGTTTGATCTTCTCATACTGCTCCTGAGAAGGCCACTCGACAGGACGAATCCCCTTCTTCCATCTCGCCTCAATTTCCTCCCGAGCTGCCTGTATGTTCTTCACCTCCTCATCCTTCTGCTTTGCCTGGTCTTGCAGCTCACCGACGATTTTGGCAGCGTTCTCGGCATCCAGTTTCGCCCTCCTGGCTATATCCGCCTGCTCCTGATTCTCCTTCCGAAGCTGTTCGATGTGGACGCGAGTTTGGTTTGCCTCGTCCTGGAACTTCTGGATCTCCAGCCTCGTCTTGTTGACTAGATCTGCTTGCTCCCTCTGAAGTCGTTCAGAATGGCTGCGAGCTTGGTTCGCCTCGTCCTGGAACCTCTGGATGCGGCGGTCGGATTCTTCTCTCTCTCTTCGAAATCGCTCTTCCATAAGGGCCAGTGTCGGGTTTTCCTCAACTTCGTTGCCCCGAATAAAATCGAGGATGGCTGGAATGGCAGCTGCCACAAGTGTAGGAGCGAAACCCCACGGTGACTCGGACTTGGGCGTTGACCCGGACTTGGACGTTGACCCGGACTTGGGCATGGTGACAGCTAAAAACATTACAATCAGACACGGAGCGTTCATTTATGTGTTGGCTACATTACAACGAGATGGGTCAAATGTTATAACTGTAGGGTCTGAAGGCGACTGAGTATATGCACTACGATAGTGTGTCTTTCAGACTTACAGAAGAGTCTTCGTGGTACGATGAAAGATGCTACAGCGATGGATGGAGGCACAGCTGAGGGACTGAGGGAGAATTAGTCCACTGTGAAGATACTTGTAGCGTGTGCGAAGTAATTCATCCGAAGTTTCCATCTTGAGGGATTTCACTTCAAGTAACTCGTACTGTATAGTGAGTAGACGCCAGTTGATTATCTGATTTCATGAGCGAGCGAAGAATATACTTACCACAGGCCGCATTCATGATCTGATGTACAGTGACTCATCCCTATCACAGAAGTTTAGTCCTCATTCCTATGAGCAGCCACTGCGTATGGCGAACTTGAAACATCATAGAACGGCGCGTTATGATAGTGGTGATCTTGGCAATTTTAGGGACTTCGAGAGGCTTATTGACGCTGTTAGGTAGGATGGCCGGTGTGAAAGGAAAGTTAATAACTGCCTTGGAACTTGAGGCCCCTTAATTCACATAAGGCGCTATGGGGTCTACGTAGTCAATTCAAGTTGCAGTTGTTACAAGGAACATACCGAACACGCCCACTCTGTGTGAATTCTTCCTTTTACGCTTCGTGCTAGCTTTCCGGGTGAAGACGACACAGGACCATCTTTCTATTGATATAATGTGACGAGTTCAACGCTGGTAAACGCTGACATCGTGGAGGCAAGGCCACAACCATACACCCTTGGGATGCGCTTTCATGACCAATGACCGGCTATATCTTACACTCACTTGAACCTAGGGAGTAATGTGAAGGTGTGCTATTGGAAATTACCACGGATGTTCAAGAGGGAACAGGTTTGACGATCGGCGTAGAGCAGAGCTTCCAGGAGCAGTTTGTGAGTCAAAGATCCGGAATGATAGGCGGCAGGGCACACTTGGACAGCGATTAGGGTACATATAGTGGATACTTCGTAGAAAATTACAACAAAATGGGGTCTTCCTTCCTAGATCGTGGATGAAGCGGAATCGATTTCATCGAGCGTCGCCAATACGCGTCTTGAAGTACATCCCTCAGCAGCTCGTGTTCATCGAGGACTATGCAGTCTTCGAGATCCTCTGATTCCCTCCGGACAATATGCGTAAGCGTATCCCTGCTGACAGCATACACTTTCTGTAAGGGAAGAGGAGGGTCGTTCTTGGCCAGATTAAGGTTGACAGCTTTCTGCGAGGTCGCGACGTATTCCTTACGAGCCTTAACGGTGATCTTCGAAAGATCAGCCTTCCGACCAGCATTCCGCTGTTTTTTACTGACGAGGTTGGCAACGTGTACGTCAGATTTGGTGCGGACAATGTAGGCGGGGATCATATAGCGTGCACAGTTCTGAAGAACTGCGAGGTCTGTGGCCGTAAAGCAATCGTTGAATAGGATGATGATAGCGTCGAAAATGTAGAGGCCTTGATCATTAAAGTAAGTCCAATCAGGACAAGCGAGTGTTCCCGCGCCCGGGACATCGAACCAAATGAAAGGGTTGGCGGGGTCAGGATCGGGATAGGGAGTCACAACTGAGGTGGTTTCAACGACATCGGTAGAAGCAGCGCCCTCGTCGTCGTCCCAGAGACCTCGTACCGCGTTCACCAAGGAAGACTTGCCGCTTCCTGATGACCCAGTAATGGCGAGATGAATTTTCCCCTCCTTGTAGAATCGTCGTTTGTTCTCCTCGTACTGTTCTCGAGACGGCCACTCGACCGGGTGAATCCCTTTCTTCCACTTTGCCTCTAACTCCTTCTGCGCGTCTAGAATCCTCCTCATCTCTTCGTCCTTCTTCCGTATTTGCTCCTTCATCTCATCGGCCATTTGAGTCGCCCTCCGAGCTGCCTCACGCTCCTTTCTAATATCATCCAACTGTTGCTGCTTCTTCTTCTTCAGCTCTTCGACCGCTTGAGCTGCCCTCTCTGCTGTCTCTCGCTGCTTTGCGGCCTTATCAGCTAGCTCCTGCTTCTCTTTCTCCAACTGGTCGGTGAGACGTAAAGATTCCTCCTGCTCTGCCTCTGCTCTCCGGAGCTGTTCGTCAATAGAAATCATTGTTGGGTTATCTTCAATTCTCCTGCCTCGGATGGCCCCGAGGGCAGAAAAAGTCGCAGTAGCAACACCGACGATGGCACTGGATGGGGCGTTTCCCATGATTTGACAAGTGAGGATGATAACTAAGAATTATGACTATTAGAAATAGAAGATCGAGCTGGAAAAGGGCCACGTACCAAGTAGCGAAACTGCAAGAGGTTGCCCAACGAAATGTAGCTTGAGGATCTGAGAGCAGGTAAGCATATGCATACACACACATATATATGAAAACTTACAGCGATACATTTGAGTTTCGTTTCAAGCGTGTTGGTAGTGGCTAAGATATCGGTGCTAGTCCAATGGTCCCGAAATACCAAAGATACACCAAGTTCTAGACCCTATAATTTGAGACACGAGGGCAGCCTCCCAGGGATCACGCTAGGTATGCTGGGTATCGATGGTGCGGAACTGCGCCAGAGCCAGAGAATTGCAGCGTACCACATTGAGGTGCAATGTCGGCTGTTAGAGACGAGTACACTTCACTAGTGTGATGAAACGGCCATGAGGATGATAGACGCTTGCTTAGGACCGCATAAGAGTGAGAGGTTTCGCACATCTTGTCATAGAAAGGTGAAATTGGTGAAGGTGTGCTTCTTAAGATCGATTCAAATGTTCGCAGGATATGCTACGCCTAGCATGAAAGTACGTCACAAACAGAATAAGAACAGTGACGATCCTTACATTCATTCTACATTTCACGGAATGCAAAAACATGAACCCATGTATATCGATACGCCTTAGTGATGTCTCGCCATGCAGCTATGCGATATCTGCAGAGAAGATTGGATTAGCCAAGATCAAAAATCGATATTATTGCCTCACTTTCGGGGAACGATGAACGCGACGTTAGAAGTACACATTGACAGGCCTCAAATGTCCTCGTTGTTCTGGCGGGATACCAATGATATACAGGAACAATAGTAATGTGATTTCGCATACGTTGATTCATTGATTGTCTTCATGGATATCATTACATATACAGCACTGCATGATACGGAAATCATGTTGTTTCACCCGCAGGCTGGACAGCAAATATAGCAACATTGGAAGCGCAGGACAATGCGCGACGGCGTGAAAAGTGGGGACCTCCATTGAGTAGATTCTATCGCTGAGCACCTGGCAATTCTTTTGGGACTCTTCGGTAAAATGCATGCATCGCCTGTGCGAATACCAAATGAGAAAGAGCGAATCAATTGTAAGTCACACAGACGCACCCGACCTAAGCCCAAATCGACATCCTTCCTTAATCACAAGGAACTGCAGTAATTCCGGTAGTTATATATATCTTTTTCGTGGTCGGAATCGAGTGTCTGGTTACACCTTTGAGATAACCCTCGAAATCGTGGTAGACGGAAAGAGGGGAATTCACTTATTCCCACGCCACCTACCGCTCTTCCAAGTCATTCCTTCGAAGTTCTCCTCCCTCCCCAGTCCCTCAGAAAGCATTGGACATGTAACTGAAATACAGAGTCTGAATTTGAGAAGTCAATCAATGCATGCTGACAAATTAAATAACAAGGTGAAGTGAATTTGAACTACGACGTACAGAACCAAGCTGAACTAAAACCAAAGACAAATTCAAGGAAAACACTGCCCTATAACGCATATGGAAAAAAGAAAAAACTCGTAAAGGAGAACCTAGTTTGTAAATAATCCAACGATGTCCACGCCAATCTTCTTCAGATCCACCATCGTACCCGCCGACGACTCAGTGCCGTGAGTAGGCATCCTGAAGGAGATCCTTCAACAGCTCTGGTTCGTTGAGAACAAGAGCATCCTCGAGTGGCTCCTCTCGGACCACCATCGTTAAGGTGTCCCGGGAAACAGCATACAACTTCTTCGAACGGATAGGAGGATCATTCTTCATCAAATTTGACCGAACACTCTCCTGCGTCCTCGTGAGGTATTCCTTGCAAGCCTCATGAAGAATGCTGGCAGGGTCTCTCCTCGCGCCAGCTCCTCGCCTCTTCCTCTTGATGATATTCTCAACGTGAATGTCGGATTTAGAGCGAACGATATAGGTCGGGATGTTGTATCGCTCAGAGTTCTTCAAGATAGCGATGTCGGTGGCGGTAAAGCGGTCGTTGAATAGGATGATGATGGCGTCGAAAATGTAGAGGCCTTGATCGTTGAAGTAGGTCCAATCAGAGCACGCAAGCGTTCCCGAGCCTGGTACATCAAACCAGACGAAAGGGTTATCGGGATTCGGATCTGGGTAGGGAGTAACAACCGAGGTGCTTTCAACGATATCGGTCATAGCAGCACCCTCGTCGTCATCCCATATGCCTCGAAAGGCGTTGATGAGAGACGACTTGCCGGTTCCCGAAATCCCAGTGATGGCGAGATGGAACTTTCCCTCCGTGTAAAAACGACGTTTGGTTTCCTCGTACTTCTCCTTGGAAGGCCATTCAACCGGATGAATACCTGAGTGCCACTTGGACTCCGTTTCCTTCTGGGCCTCCAAAACTTCCTTCATCTCAGCCTCTTTCTTCCGAATCTGCTCTTGCAACTCGTTGGCAACCTGTGCCGCCCTCTGAGCTGCCTCTCGTTCTCTTCTAGCATTCTCTGCCTGTTCCTGTTTCTCCTTCTCCAATTGTTGTGCGTGTTGAGCCGCCCTTTGCGCCTCCGCCTGTTGGGCCTGGATTCTCTCAGCCTGGGCCCGCCTCTCTCTTTCCAGCTGCTCAGCGTGTTCTGCCGCTCTCCTGGCTGCCTCCTGCTCGATCCTCAGTCTTTCAGCAAGCGCTTGCCTCTCTCGTTCCAATTGCTCAGCGCGTCGTTGAGCTTCAACTCTCTCTGCCTCTTGCCTTCTGTGCTGTTCCTCGATAGCCGCCATCGCCCGATTGTGTTCTTCCCTACGGCGCCTACGAGCGGATCCGCCACTCCCCATACTTTGATGAAGGCGACATCAGTGAGATATTTTGGTATTTTTGACATGTTCTGCGTACCTTTCTGCGAAATAACAAAGGTCCTTTAGGGATGAAACGTTAACCGTCGAGCTTCAGCACCTTTCAATGAATTAGTATATGACATGCCAGGCTGTTTTATGAGCCATACAATGAAGCTCCGATGGCGCCAAGTGACAAAAGTGGTGATTATTGGCGAACGTAGCCTTTGCTGGTGGCGACACGATCAAAGACAAAGAAAGCGACCAAGCAAGTGTTGACGCAAAAAGACATTCCATGAAGATACTTATAGTTTTCGTAAGAAAACTAATATGACCACAGCTTCAACGTGTCGTTGAACTGCGCATTGCACTGTCTCGTCACACGTAGCCGCTACTTGATTTCTTTTCACAGAAGAAGATACAAAACAATGCGCTGGCGCTAAGGTGTGGAATTCGGGGACCGTCCTACAGCTTCAACACGGAAATTGTAGTCGCAGTATAATTATCGATGAGCAGTCATTACTCGGCATGACCGCACATCCTCACATTGCACACCACAAGAACACGAGATGAATGGGCTGATCCTCCAAGTTAAGGTGACATGTTCATGAGGTGCCGGTGAGGGATGGAAGACGTCCGTATGGGTGGACGCGCATGAGATGCGGTGAAGGCGTTGCCACTATGAAGCGCCCACCAGAATGCCACGAAGGACTTCATCGCTAGCATGTAGCATAATGTGAATAGTGTCTGTTGTAGAAGAGCTCGTGAAGGTTCAAAAGAGAGGACACCGTGCTTCCATCAAGGAATCTGACAGTGCCATAGAGAGAAGCCTGTTATGAACATGAAAAAAAGATTCACTGATTGGAATCTACGGCCTTTGGCGCGCGTTCTTGGCGGAGCCAGCTGCCATAGCCAGTTGGGATGTGACCGTCGGAAGAGGCCGTAGCGTTTCATCGGAAGTGGTTCGTATTGAAGAAGTTAGAGGCTAGAAAACTGGTACGTAGTCCCAAAAAGGAACACCCAAGTGGACCGCCAGGAACGTTTCACCGCATACGAAGCTGCTGTTCAATCTGTGCCAGCGGAGAGAACCCCTGGTTTCAATTTTACAGAAAAGGCAGCGAGCGATTGCTGAAGGATATTGTGAAGAAGCTGAAATAAAGTCAAGCAAATTTAGACAGCAGATAAATAACAGGATGGCGAATCAATTGAATAAGGCAAAAACGATAAAGAACGATATTTTGGAACCAAAAAAGCACATGAACAGTATATGAAATACGGAAAGAACTTGGCTTTGTTACTTTGTAAAGAGTCTAACGATGTCCATACCAGTCTTCTTCATGAGATCCGACATCGTGCCATACGACTTCTCAGAACGTCGCGAATACGCGTCCTGAAGGATGTCCTTCAAGAGCTCATACTCGTTCAGCAGAAGGCTATCCGAGTCGAGCGGTTCCTCCCGGACAATCATCGTCAGCATATCTCGTGAGACGGCGTACATCTTCTGCGACTGAATAGGAGGATCGTTCTTCATCAAATTCAACCTGACGCTCTCCTGGGTCCTCGTAATATACTCCTTGCGAGCCTCATCAAGGACTTTGGCGGGATTAGCGTTGGCACCAGCTCCCCGCCTTTTCTTCTTGATAATGTTATCAAGGTGGATGTCGGATTTGGAGCGAACGATGTAGGTCGGGATTTTGTATCGCTCAGAGTTCTTCAGGATAGCGACGTCGGTGGCGGTGAAGCGATCGTTGAACAAGACGATGATAGCGTCGAAAATATAGAGACCTTGATCGTTAAAGTAGGTCCAATCAGAACACGCTAGAGTGCCTGAACCCGGGACGTCGAACCAAATGAAGGGGTTGGCTGGATTGGGATCTGGGTAAGGAGTAACGACGGCAGTGCTTTCAACGATATCAGTCGCGGCGGCACCTGGTTCATCGTCCCATATGCCTCGAAAGGCGTTGATGAGAGATGACTTTCCCGTTCCCGAAATTCCAGCGATGGCGAGATGGAACTTTCCCTCCTTGTAAAAACGTCGTTTCATCGCTTCGTATTTCTCCTTGGAAGGCCATTCAACCGGACGAATCCCTGCGTTCCACTTGGCCTCCATCGCTTTCTGGGCTTCCAAAACTTCCTTCATCTCAGCCTCCTTCTTCCGTATCTGCTCTTGCAACTCGTTGGCAGCCTGTGTCGCCCTCTGAGCTGCCTCTCGCTCTCTTCTGGCATTCTCCGCCTGTTCCTGTTTCTCCTTCTCCAATTGTTGTGCGTGTTGAGCCATCCTTTGTGCATCTTCTTGCTGGACTCGGATTCTCTCGGCCTGAGTTTGCCTTTCTCTTTCCAACGCTTGGCACGTTGTGCCGCTCTCTGGGCTGCCTCTTCCTCCCTCCTGAGTCTTTCGGCCTGCTCTTGCCTCTCTCGTTCCAATTGCTCGGCGCGTCGTTGAGCTTCGGCTCTCTTCTTCCTCCCTTCTGTGCTGTTCTTCGATAGCTCGCATAGTCGGGTTTTCTTCAACTCTGCTGCCTCTGATTGCGCCAATAATGGCGGGGATCGCAACTGCAGCTACGCTTGCAATGATAGAGACAGCCGCACCCATGTTTTAGAGATAGCAAGCTACGACATTTTATGTTGAGAAGTGAGAGACCATCTCTGATTGATGCTGCGTACCTTTCAACGGAGGATGTCCAAACGAGGTGTCGAAATTGTCAAACTTTGGTGTCTACGACGAGCGAGTAAGAGCAAGTATCATATTAACTTGTCCTGAACACTTACAACGAACTTGAATGGCGGTAATTCGAGCAATACACGGGGAAAAAATGCAGGAGCAATACTGTCGAGGGCGGTGAATCAAGTGGGGAACCGACAAAAAACCAGAATCCTGTGTAGAGGTTCTTGTATAACTATGAACCTAGATCTTCGTCGCAACCAATCCTGAAGAGCTTCGCAAGATAGCCGCTATCTGATCTTTTTCTGCTCTAGAATAGCCAAGAATATACGGAATCACAGATCTTCAAGTTGCCTCGCAGATCGCAGTGGAAATCTATTAGTCATCATCAATTGAAAGACGCGCTAGAACCAGGAAAAGTACGAGACAAAAGATATGTTTCCATTGTGTGGGGATGAAAGCGGAGATCTTCATGGTCCTAGTGACAAGCCCCTGAGGGCGCTAGACGTTGACAGCGGTGAAAAGCACAGCAAAGTCAAAGTTTCGTTGACATGGGACAGCATTTTATTGTATTACAGAGCGGAGAAAGGGTGAGGCGCCATAAGAACCTGATCACAACGAAGTGATAGTGTGAACTTGAAGGCGTACTGTGAGAAATGTTCTAAGCGCTTTGCGAATGCCATATGGACCTGAGAAAAAATAAGTTCGTTACCAAGGGCAGAGTCACTGAATTACCTTGAGTAGTTAGATTGGGAATGTGGAAGGCGAACCAAAAGGAAGTAAGAGGAACCCGCGCAGTGTGAATGAATTGTCGCATCCATCTTTTGTATCTGACAGTTCCCACATGATTGAGGATGCATATTGCCGTCTTGTCCTTCGAGAGTTGAACTCAACGCCCAGAAAACAGCTTTAAATCGATCAAGATGACGAGAATTCCCTGAATATGGACATGAATAACGGTAGGCACGCTGACAGAGCAGGATGACGCGGCTGATATGCGACGGAGTATGCACAGACGCTCTGGATCATACTTAGATACTAAGTTTTTGAGCAGAGCAGACAGTCATAACGGATTGTACCGAAGAAAAGGCCAGGGTAAATTCAAGATCAATTCGAACTGCGCGTAAAACACATGAGTAATGAAACGGGAAAAGGTCAGCCTAAAATATTAAAGATACCAAAGAACACCACTGTAACAAAAGCGTCCGCAGATGACCATAGCAGGGGGCAGTAGAGGAAGTACGCCCTCAGCTAGTAAAGAAACGGAGGATATCCATGCCAGCCTTTTTCATGAGATCCGACATCGTGCCGTACGACTTCTCAGATCGTCGCGAATACGCGTCCTGGAGGATGTCCCTCAAGAGCTCATACTCACTGAGCACGAGACTATCATCGAGCACCTCCTGTCGGACAACCATCGTCAGCGTATCCCGGGAGACAGCATACATCTTCTGCGACCGAATAGGAGGATCGTTCTTCATCAAATTCAGCCTGACGCTCTCCTGCGTCTTCGTGATGTACTCTTTGCAAGCCTCATCATATATCTTGGCAGGGTCCCGCCTTGCGCCAGCTCCGCGCCGCTTCTTCTTGACCAGATTCTCGACGTGGATGTCAGATTTAGAGCGAACGATGTAGGTCGGGATTTTGTATCGCTCGCAGTTCTTCAAGATAGCGATGTCAGTGGCAGTGAAGCGATCGTTGAACAAGACGATAATAGCGTCGAAAATGTAGAGACCTTGGTCGTTAAAGTAGGTCCAATCAGAGCACGCCAGAGTGCCTGAACCTGGGACGTCGAACCAAATGAATGGGTTGGCGGGATTGGGATCGGGGTAAGGAGTGACAACGGCGGTGCTTTCAACGATATCGGTCGCAGCGGCACCTGGTTCATCGTCCCAAACACCTCGAAAGGCATTGATGAGAGATGACTTCCCCGTTCCCGAAATTCCAGCGATAGCGAGATGGAACTTTCCCTCCTTGTAAAAACGTCGCTTGTTCGCCTCAAACTGCTCGCGAGAAGGCCATTCAACCGGATGAATACCCTTCTTCCACTTTGCCTCCATCTCCTGCTGCTCCTCTAAAATCTTCTTCATTTCCGCCTCCTTCTTCTGTACTTGCCCTTGCAACTCGTTAGCAGCCTGGGTCGCCCTCTGAGCTGCTTCGCGTTCCCTCCTGGCATTCTCCATCTGCTCCTGCTTCTCCCTCTCCAATTGTTGGGCATTTTGAGCCGCGCTTTGCGCCTCCTCTTGTTGGACTCTGATTCTCTCAGCCTGCGCCTGCTTCTCTTGCTCAAGCTGCTCGGCGAGTTGAGCAGCTCTCTGTGAAGCCTCCTGCTGGACTCTGATCATCTCCAGCTGCGCCTGCTTCTCTTGTTCGAGCTGCTCCGTACGTCGCCGGGCCTCCTCTACCTCTGCCTCTGCCTTCCGGAGCCGCGCATCGATAACGGACATCGTCGGGTTTTCTTTGACTCTACTGCCAACGATTGCACCAACGATTGCCGGGATGACACCCCCTACAAAGGGGACTACCCGGGATACTGCGGATACCGCACCACCCATTGCAAATGGATCTGAGGACTATGAGAGTATGAATGTCAGCAATGAGGGTTTCGGCTTCAGCGGTATCGAATACCTTGTATACAGATGCAAAGTTACTCTGACGAGGGCTTCAACGCAAATGCAACGACCAGAGATGAGGGCCGGAAGACTGAGGTCGGAAAGATGCAGAGGGGGTCTCTAGTTGTCTGTGGTGATATTTGTACGCCGCTAGCAAGTGCTGCTGTCGCGCCTAGCTGCGTGTATTGACTGGTCTTCCCTTGGTTAGCCACTTGTGAAGATGTGCACCCTGGCCCGTAGGTTTTCACAGAAGTTCTGGGGAAGCGCCCAATGTCAGGACTCGAGCCGCAATCCGAAGGTACCTCGCAGTGATCGGGGTCGTTCCAGTTTCTCGTCATGACCTTTGAATGAGTGTCGAGGCTTGTTTACACGCGTTAACCGGTCGCACTAGCTCCGGCGTTCCATTGCTATGAGAGTCGATGAGCCGCGACATAGTGAAAGACTGTCAAGAAACTCACATCTCATGGCAGGAGCTAAATTGATTGACGGTAGAAGAGTACATTGTGTGATGATTCAGAAGCTGTTCACTTTGAGAGCCGGGCGCTCCCCTCGCGTAATGCCTTCGCACAAAAGTTAAACGGTATTGTCCTTCACACTATCACAGGAGCATCACGGAGATGGAAGCGATAAGCGAGTCGCTGCACGATGGTACGAAAGGAGACGGCGCTTTGGTAAAAAAGCGAGGTTGGCAAACAACGTGTGTGAAACAGGCAGCTGTTTTTGATCAGCAACGGTGCTAGATTTCATATTGGAGTACTTACTGGTATCTGTCGCATCACGCTAATACGTTTCCTGAAGCGATTTGGTGATAAATGGAGATGGACATAGTCACCGTGAGGCATCCCGCATACATGCCCTCCACAACTGTATACCACCTCCCGTTATCACCAAACGAATGTTGCACCTCCGCTGCCTTAGGTGTACTGTGTGCTGTACCTGTTTATCGGACATCTGAAAAATGCGCTGGATGTATTGCATTCAATTCGATGTGAACTGTCGCTGAAGGCATAAGACCGATCATTCATCGTCACAGCTATCCTTTTCTTGAGATGTCAACGACTGCAGGCGCGTCAAGGGACGAAGAAAAATCAAGCATACGTGTAACTCACTGTCTGTATCGTTATCAACGAATCGCTAATGCCTACAGTTCCCTCCTTCGTCGTAAATCATGTCTCAATCTGAGTTTAGCAACGAGGCCCGAAAAGGCCCTTAGCTTGCAAAAGATTAGCTAGTGTACTTCTCGCTCAAAGACACTTACCCAAAATTTCCAGCCTCAGATGGCCCATCGAACTGCCCAGTCTTCAATACCTGCAGCCGTGCGGGGTCCAGGATGTTCGAGAGAACAGTTGCGAATATGCACACGCTGAAAGTATCCACAATCTCCGCAAACCGTTTCTTCTCTTCTTTGCCTCCCTCCTCGTATGTCCTGTTCTACTCTGGGACCCACAGATCCATCCGGACAACGTCGTTCAATGTCATGAGCGCAAGAATGGCGTCCTTGTGGTACCTGAAAAAGTCTTTTCGTTCGTGGATCGTCATTGGCACGGCTTCGGGATGAAGCAAGACTAGGTCGCCACCGCGGTGATGGTTGGAGAGTGCCTTCTAGTCTTGTGATTGGATGTGTTACGACTTTCCCAGAACTTTGCCTTCGTTTGCGGTCATTACGGTAAAGGCTACTTTTCAAATAATTGCTCAGGCTGGGCATCGGGATTGAAGCTGTCGTGAAGGTGTTGGTGTTGGTGTTGGTGTTGGTACCGGCACAAGGTCCCAATCAGGAACGGCCGGGTCCACAGCCCTGACACAGCAAAGCCATGTGCTGTGGCCATGAAGGCTCATAAGGGAAGGGGGCGGGGTACGGGACTCAGGGCACGTGCGGTGACCGGCGGCAGAGTACGTCATGATGGCCCATGACGCGTTCAAATTATCACGCGCTTTTTCCCTCCCTTGCGTGCAGGTCTTCCCGACGAGTATAAAAGGGCGTTGTCTTCGATTCCATCCCTCGTCGCTCCTTTTCTTCCTTCCCCCATCATCTCTTTCTTATGCAGCGCATTCCCTGCGTCGAGGCCGTCGTCTTCTAAAACGACATACCCGCTATCACTCCGCTCATTCGATTCACCTCAGAGTCGCGTTATCCGTGTATTATCCGTGTATCTCACACATAACCGACGCAGAACCAAGTATTACATCCCAGCCATGGTCATATCTCTCCCATACTCAGTTCATCGCCTCGACACCGCCTATTTAGCCGTCGGTCTTGCCGATATCTCGAAGACGAGAGAATTCCCTGCATTTGATATCGATCCGTCCATAGGACAGCATGGTCGTCGATGAAGCGATATTCCTGACGAGTGTACAGCAAAAGAGACGAAGTATCATCAATGATAGTTCACGGTCAGAGGTTAGCTACTAAACATCGCCCTACTTCCCTTCTACGATTGTCAGTGAGTCTTCCTTTTCTCTCTGTTTTGACGCTATATCACCATAAACTGCAATTCAGTGGAATTCCGACACATCCTGGAACAGTGGTCATAAAGACACAGTAGAGAAGACACCTCACAAATCTCCGAATTCTTACTTATTCACGATGTCGATGGCGTTGTCACGTCTGATCCCCTATAAGCTACCGAAGTCCACCGAACTGAGACTGAAATCATGGTGGTTTGGTCGGCTGTGTGCTCTCCTTTGGCCGCCTGCCAGATGGGCGGTCGGAGCAATGCACAGTGGGGCCCCTTTGTGTGGGCCATAGGATCATGTATGCGTTGATGCATCGTAAAGACTCATAGTCGTCGTCTTAGGTTTTTCGAGGCAGGTACGTGTATCTGCAAGTTTACCGGATAGCTTAGCTCATTCGTTTCTACAGAAATTCGAAATACGTCCAACGTCCAACTGTGCTGTGCAAGAAGGTGGGTTTCGCTTGCCGCAGCCTGTATCCGAGTCTTCGTGGAAATTCTTGGACAAACCAGCAAGCCGGCATTCGCTTTCATTACGGCAATGACAAAAGAACAGTTCGATTTCCTTGTATACCTGGAGCATATCATGATTGGTTAATTAAATTTGAGCTTGAAGATATACTTCAGAAAAAATCCAGGTGGAGATATAAATTCTTTGTAGTTTTCCAACGCAGACTCCTAGTTTCCTATCAAATTAGTACTATGTGACGTCGAAAGAATCTTGAATGAACTTTGGCGACACTACAAACTTCGAGATCTCCCAGCACCAACAGTGTCTATAACGTCTATACTTATTTATTTGTTATCTATGCTAAATCTCTCGTCCTCGGTAATTCTAATGGTTACACTGTTACGCCTTTATCCCTCAAAACAAACTCATCGTCTGTTTATGCGCATCAAGTTCGTTGGCAGCCGACTAGACCCAGAATGTTCCCATTCTCAGCTCCTCGATTACACTGGAAGTTCGCGAGACACATAGAACCGAACGAGAAACCATACTCCATTCTAACGAAGCGTAGACGTTTGTAGTTCTACAAAATACATGTGTGGGGTAATAAGATCATCTATCCGCCCAGGCCAAGCATATTTTTGCATAGAGCATAAAGGTGCCCAAAGGGCATAAGTACAAAAATGAAACGATATCCATAATAATGGTATGATCATGATAGATTGTTAAAAGATTAGTACTGCTGAAAGAGGGATATTCAGAACGCAATAGAAAACCTCATGAGAAGAAAACATGCCTCCTCAAGAGCTTATTTTATCGAGAAGGAGGCATATACCGCCTCTCTTCTCTCAGATCCCTCGCATACCCCGCACTTCTCGGAGGATAGCTCTGCCTGACTGGCCTATCATACGTCGCTGGGTAATCTCTCGAATATTCAGGAGGAGCACCGCTCCCCACTGTACTCGCAGGAGTCGGCGGAGGCCCGCGCGACGAGTCGTAATAGCTACTCCCAGCACTCGTCGGAGGTGCCTGAGCTGGCGACACCGGTCTCTCGTACGATGCACGCCCACTATAGTAATCATAGTCCTCCCTCGAGCGCTTCACGGGAGGCCTCAAGTCATCTGCAGGGGGTGCCCCCGCCAGTCGGTTCCTCAGTGGGCTTGGGCTCGGACTACGTGGACGTCTAGTACCAGTATATCCCGGACTGGGAGTCGTCGCGGTTCCCGTGAACCGTGCATCCCTAGCTGGAGGAGGATACGTTCGCTCCCTATCATCTCCTGCAGCTGCAGGAGCAGTAGCCGGTGGGTAGTCTGTCAACCTTGTGCTCAGAGGTCTAGCTGGATCGTATGATGATCGTGCTGGAGAAGGGACCCTAGGAGGAGGAGCAGGAGGATAAGACGTCGTCCTTCGTTCGCGCTCTTCTCGTGTCTCCCATGCACTCGCAGTGGTAGTTCGAGGAGCGTCGTATCGGTCTCGATCGGCGCCTCTGTTGTTGTACTTCCAATAGTCGTCATCCCAATCACGGCCCCGACTTTCATAGGGCGGTTGAGAGTAAGATGGCCAGTCTCGTCTTTCTGCTGGGGGCGGAGGCGGGACATACCTCCGGTCCCTTTCATCGTAGGCTTCCCTGGAAGGCGGGTCCGGCGCAAACTGTCGCCTCAAGCGGTCTCGATCTCTAGCGAGGTCAGCAGCTGAAGGTGGGGAGAATCTTCCGGGGCCAGAGTATCCGTCCACTCTGTCTCTGTCTCTGTCCCTTTCTCTGTCCCTGTCCCTGTCCCTCTCGTCTTGAATCTCACCTGGACGGTAATTGTTCGGAACTGGACGCGTAAGCTTGGGAGGAGGACGATAGGACTCAGAACGAGGAACAGGTGATGCAATTTTTGATCGTGTCTCATCTCGAGCTACCGAAGGTGCACGATTGTACGTGCTTGCCCTAGGTGGAGACACAGGTCTGGAATATCGTTCACCTCCTAGACGAGGCGTACGATCATCTTGTCGAGGGGGACGATCATCTACGGCTAGCGTCGATGGAGGCGGACGAGCAGTATCAGCACGGTCATGACCACGTTCGGGAACGCTTGAAGTTGAGCGTGTCAGCCTATCATCGGGTTGAGAGCTTCGACCATTGACGGGTTCTGTAGTCGATTGAGAAAGACGTTCTCCAAGACTAGGTCCCGTATGAGAAGGCTCGGCCCTCGGTTGAGTGATACGGTCTTGCAAAGAAGGACGACTGATGCGCTCTTCAAGTGTAGCAGGACGGGCAGCCCTATCGTCAGCTGGAATCCGTGCAGCTGGCTGGGCAGGTCTTGGCGTACCGGAAGGCAGTGGTAAATCGCGGTCATCAACAGCTGGACGAGAAGATGGTGGTACTCGAGAATCAGAAATGAGAGGTCGAGAATCCGAAATGAGAGGCCGAGAATCAGCAGTCGGACGTACATCCACAGGAGGGCGAGAGAGTCGGTCGTCAGACAAAGAAGGACGTGGTCCGCGCTCGTCAGCAGAGGGCGGACGGCGGTCATCAGCTATATCGTCTCTCGAATCATAACGACGAGGAGGGAGACCACTTCTGCTATAGTCTGGCTCGTAGTGCCGTTGATCTGGAGGTGGTCTTCGTACATCCGTCATTCTTCTGTCGTCTCTGTACCGGAACCGATCTCTATCTCGGTCGCGCTCCCGGTCTGAGTCTCTTCCCTCGTAGTGCCGTGATGTCTCTTTTGCCGGGGGGAG
This sequence comes from Desarmillaria tabescens, assembly GCF_030435595.1. Lineage (NCBI taxonomy): Eukaryota > Fungi > Basidiomycota > Agaricomycetes > Agaricales > Physalacriaceae > Desarmillaria > Desarmillaria tabescens. The sequence continues at coordinate 14,866 of NW_026848598.1, read as the reverse complement.
AGTGCGATCGTTGCCGCCACGGTTAGTACGAGCATCGGATAGGCGCCTATCATCACTGGATGGCCCGTCATCTCTGTGGGACCAACTCGTCCTTGACCGCTCCTCAGGTGGCGGTCCTCTGGACTCTGCTCGCTGGGGGTCCGATTTGATATTCCCAGAAGAGCCATTGCGAGAAACGGAACCGTTGACCGTTGCTGAGCGCTGAGGTGGTCCAGGATCTGCTGAGGGAGTCTGGGGCTTGTGTTCATTCAGATCAGGTGTTGACTTGGAGAGATCATCAGCATATCGACCACCACCGTTGTTCTGTGTCCCAGAAAAAAATGAGTAAAAAAAAGAAAAGAAAAGAAATGGATGACGCACGTTGTCCACCTGCATCCTCGAACCCTCCCAGTTTTCCTTCCGCGGTCTCTGAGAAGCGTCTGGCGTTGAGAGCGGGCCTGCCTTGGATGGCGATGAGCTGTCGAGGTAGTCTGGTGCCCGTTCTGAATGAAGCGACGAAGAACTTGGACCCTTGTAGATGCTGGCAAGTGCCGCAGGATTAGGAATTGCACGGTAAAATTCGTGCTGACCAGCCTTTATCCTTTGTTTGAGATTTTCGAGGATTTCGAGATCGTTCGAGCCAGGCAGGGGTTGCTGTTGCTGCTGATAAAAAGGTTGTTGCTGTACAAAGTTTTGAAAGTTGAAAGGAAAATTTTGGGCCATTGTGTACGCTTGATTGGTGGATCCCATGAGGACAGCAGGCGATTCCTCGCTAGGAGTAGGAACGAGATAGGATGAGTTGGGATCCTCCGTGAGAGTAGTGACTGTTCGTTCGCGGTTGTTGGGGTTACTCCGCCCTTTGCGCTGTTTCTTGTTTTGTCTTGCTGACATGAACCGGTCCCCAGCCTTGTTTGCACCTGCATCCGTCAGAAATTTGCTTCCGCTTAGCGCTTAACTCACCGTCAGTGTCCTACGTTCGCCGAGATATGGATGGTGTCACAGTGTGGTAGAAGGAAACATGTGGTCTGCCTCGCCCTTGATCCGTGTGTCACCACTACCGAATCAACTCAGGTCTTTACTTGGCCTGAGTTGTTGTACTTTACAGGTTCTTATTGTGTTCTCTAGATATTCTTCCTTTCAGATTGCTGATACAGCAAGCCATCTTCATTCCGTTCTTGGTGATGTACGAAACATATTTAATTCATACATAATATACAAGTTCCCCTAGTTTTATATTCGCCAGGCGCCAAAATGCTGCATCTAATCAGGAAGTAGTCTGCAAATGAAAGGTTCCGAGGAGTGCTGACAACCACCAGAACCATTCCAGAAACCTAAAAGCGGGGAATGCCTTGTACCACACACGTTTGAGATTGGGTTTTAATTTCCGAATGAGATCAGTAATGAAGCTGCCTGTCATACTGAATATATGCTGTTCATCTGGGTTGTCTAGAAGCACGATATGGAAAGGCAGCCCGATGCCTAGCGGTGAGGGTTTCATAGTTCGGATGGAGCCACTTGAGTCGTTACCCCAGGACATAAGGCTAGATGTAATGTGAAAACGAGGGTATACATGGAAACAAAGCTGACTTCTGACAGCAGGATAACAAGAAGGTCACAATGCAGCACCAGATGTATACGAGTACATACCGTTAACGCGGATTCTATTCTGGGAAAAGGCTCGGCACAAGAATTGTTCAACATTGAAGCACATCCGAGGCGCTGATAAATAAGAGAAGCAGATTGTTGTAACGAAAAGAACGCCAGAACGCCGCGAGGAAACGTTGTATGCTGACTATCTAGACCAATAAGTCCTCAGATCGTTCTGAATTTGAAGAAATCGGTATGAGGGTTACGCAGAATGTTATGCCAGAGAGTTTTTCAGTCAGAGCGAGCAGACTCCACTCACCGCCTTGTCAATTCCAAGGAAACCAAGCCGCAATGACGATATCTAGCGCATAAGATAGTCGTTGGATGTCAAATCCGTGATAGAAGCATTCCAAATGAATCACTTGGGGGGAAACACCAGGACCCTGGGTGATAGGCGTCTCAAAAAGGATCCCTCCTTTCTTTGGAGGAGTCTGTCGTAGATGATGCAAAAAAAAAAGCATGCACAGCTAACTTCATGAGCCAGAGAACTTTTGCGATATCCGAGTTGGTTCCGTACCTCAGATCAAAACATCAACCTAGATCCTTATTCGAAATCATAGCTTCCTGGTTTTGATTCATTGCGTTCAGGTTTTTTGGTCAAATTCGATAAAGGTGAATGCCGTTGTTGGCTTGTCCAAGATGCTCCACGAAAACTCGAGCACAGGTTGAAGTAAGCGAAGCCCACTCTGCAAGGCACAGTTGAACGTTTCGAATTTCTGTAAGAACAGATAAGCCAAAATGTCGCCTTACGAGAGAAGAGACACCTAGCGAGTCTCCAAATTTTCGCTCACGATGTCTATGGTGTTGTCACGCCTGATCACGTACATGCTGCCACAGCCTACCAAACTGACCAGTTGGTGATTTAGTTGGCCACCATGCCAAATGTGGCGGTCGGAGCAACGCACAGTGGGGCTCGTCGGTGTAAGGGCATAGGATCTTGTATGCGTCGGCGCGTAGCGTGGACGTGCGTGCCTTGATGACCACTATTCCAGAACGTGTCGCAGTTTCGCAGACCTGCGATAAATGGTGAGATGGTGTCAAAACAGAGAGAAAAGGAGATCTCGCCGACCAGTGTAGAAAGAAGGTACGATAATTCACCATGAAGTGGACGTCCTTGCTTCGGTTATGTGAGATACACATGTCGAGTGAGCAGAACGATGGCGGGTATGTGTAAGAAGGTTTTCGGAGATGCAATGCAGAGCCCACAGCTTCTTATGACGTCGTTTTAAAAGTGGATGACTTCGACGAGAGGAATACGCTACACGGGGAAAAGAGATGATGGGGGAAAGAAGAAAAGGAGCGACGGAGGATGGAATCGTAGACGACGCCCTTTTATACTCGTCGGGAAGGCCTGTCCGCAAGGAAGGAAAAAGCGCGTGATAACTTGAACGCGTCATGGACCATCACTCAGTGACGTACTCTGCGTGCCGTATTCCACTCCTTCACGAAAACTTCAATCCAGACGCCCAGAAATTATTTAAAGCAGGCATTTACCTAGAAAATAACCGCAAACGAAGCCAACGTTCTGAGCAAGTCATAACACGCCCAATCACATCACCAGAAAGCGCACTCCCGCCAGTGCAGCCACCACTGCAGTAGCGTCCTAGCTGTACTCCATCCTGAAGCCATGCCCACGACGATTCACGAACGAAAGGACATTTGCAATACCTCAAGGACGAGGTTCTTGCGCTGGTCATGAGATCGAGCAACGTTGTCCGAATGAACCTGGTCCCAGACAGAGACAAGGAAGTAAGGGAGAGAAACGGTTTGCGGAGATCGTGGACCCTTTTAGCGTGCGCATATTCGCAAATGCTCTCTCGAACATCGTGGACCCTGCAAAGCAGCAAATATTGAAGACTGGGCAGTTCGATGGGTGTCGCATCGCGGTCATTGTATTATCTTGTATTATGCCCAAATTATGCCAGTATTTGTCTGTGGTGCTGATAAGAAATTGGATCTTCAGCAGGCTCCCAGCAATGCCTATTGGTTGTTGAATGGTTGAAGTAATAGAACAGAAAGCCAGAGAGCTCAGATAAAGCTGAGATAAGACCTAGTATCGTTGTCTGAAACATGAACGTGAACGTTGAACCAATGCAACCCGGTGTTGCCGATCGGCGCTGGTAAGTTTCAAGCCGTGCAATCATGCCGAACAACAGCCACCGAATACTCAATTAGGTAAACCAGATGATCGAAAGTAATAAGTATGAAAATATTGTTTTCCAGAATTCGAGTCATAAATATATATTTTTATATTTGGTGCATGCACCGACTTTTTCGTGCTCTTCCTCTGACATCTAGGATTCCCCGATACGCGCCTCACACGCATATATACAATCCCGTATACCGAAAAATGGCTACAGAAGCAACTGGGACGCACAAAGACCCCGTTACAGGGGAGATGATCTCCAAGACGTTAGTGGATTTACCTTTTTTTCATTGCTGGTTCTGATTTGCGATAGGGAGCTCAAGCGCCGGGAAAAACAACGAGCAAAGGAAGCAAGCAAGGCAGCCAAGCCACCTCCACCTGCAGCTAAGGCTAAGGCGGAGAACAAGCCATCCGACGACGACCTCAACCCTAACGTGAGTGCCCATGTAGCTCGCTTCCTGTGCCATTGCTGATCAAAGTCCAGCAATACTATGAGCTTCGCTCGCGGCAAATTCAGGCTCTGAAGGCCAGCCAAAATCCCAATCCTTACCCACACAAGTTCAATGTAACATCCTCTATCACGTCGTACATCGATACATACGGCCCCGAAGGCAAGATTCCGTCTGGGACGAAGTTGGAGGGTACAACGGAAAGCCTTGCTGGCCGAATCCACAACATCCGTTCGAGTGGATCTAAGCTTGTCTTCTATGACCTGCATGGGGAGGGAAAGAAGGTTCAAGTTATGGCTACTCAACAGTGTGTATCAATTTTTTTCCCTGGCTGCCTCGATGTTTACTTTCGTTCAGAGATGCCTCCGATCCTTCTTCCTTTGAGGCTACACATGCCATCTTCAAGCGTGGCGACGTCGTCGGTGTCACCGGCACTCCATCACGCACCAAGAAGGGCGAGCTCAGTATCTCACCAAGCACCATGACTCTTCTCTCTCCAAACCTCCATCAGCTGCCTTCCTCCCACTTTGGTTTGAAGGACCAAGAGACCCGCTACCGAAAGCGTTATCTTGATCTCATCATCAGTGAAAATACGCGAAACATCTTTATCCGTCGCAGCAAGATCATCAACTACGTTCGTCGCTTCCTCGACGACCTAGGTTTCATGGAAGTCGAGACGCCGATCACCCAGATGAGTGCGGGAGGCGCTACGGCTAAGCCATTCGTCACCCACCATAACGACCTTGGCCTTGACCTGTTCCTTCGTATCGCGCCCGAGCTCTACCTCAAGGAGCTCGTCGTCGGTGGTCTCGACCGTGTCTATGAGATCGGACGCGTTTTCCGCAATGAGGGTATCGATATGACTCATAACCCCGAATTCACGATCTGTGAATTTTATATGGCATATGCGGACATGTATGACTTGATGGATATGACGGAGTCGCTTGTGGAAGGGATGGTCAAGTACCTCACCGGTGGAAGTACCAAGTTGGCATACCACCCTGACGGTAATAAAGGTGAAGAAGGTGCGAGGGTGTACGAGCTTGAATTCAAGAAGCCATGGAAGAGGTACGATATGATCGAGACGCTGGAAGAAAAGCTGGGCGTCAAGTTCCCTTCGGGTGATACTCTTCACACCGAAGAGGCGAACAAGTTCTTGAGGGCCCTTTGCGTTAAGGTCAGTGTTTGTGTTCAATCCATTCTACGCGTCCTGACGCGTCAAGTGTAGCACAATGTAGATTGCAGCGAGCCAAGGACAAACGCACGTCTGTTAGACAAGGTATAGCTGTCTCTTGTCAGCTGGATCTGGAAACTCATATTATCAAACCCAGCTCGTCGGAGAGTTTATCGAACCTCTCTGTATATCCCCAGCTTTCATTGGTACGTTGAACGGCTTGAATGATGTATGCCATATTTACATACTCCTTTCAGTTGGGCACCCTCAGGTGATGTCTCCTCTGGCCAAGTGGCACCGTTCGCGACCAGGTCTTTGCGAGCGTTTCGAAGCATTCCTATGCGGCAAGGAAATCTGTAATGCATACACCGAGTTGAATGATCCATTCGAGCAACGTTTAAGATTTGAGGAGCAGGTTAGCTGATAGCCCTGCATCATGGGATCGTACTTCTTCTGATGGCTTGCATGAACAGTCACGACAGAAGGAACAAGGCGATGACGAGGCCCAAGGTGTGGACGAGACTTTCATTGATGCGTATGTATTTCTTTATAGTTTGTTTGTCCAATGACAATTGCTCAAACCTTATTCACAGTCTCGAGCACGGTCTTCCGCCTACTGGTGGCTGGGGCATGGGCATCGACCGTCTGGTGATGTTCTTGACAGATTCTATAAGTCAGTTTACACCCTTTTTGTACTCAGGTGACAGGCGTCTGATCTTAGTGAATAGACATCAAGGAAGTTCTATTGTTCCCAGCTATGAAGCCGGACGTCACTGCAGGTGCAGCACCGGTTGTTGTACCTTAGAGAGTTTAAAAGGGGCGTATACGATATAACCAGATAGACATGATAATGACTGTTGTATCCATGCTCCATGTTGTGATTAGTACAATGTCGACAAGCTGGCGATTTCTCTTCCCCGAGATCTCAATACCGTATGTGCCCCTTTGGGAGACCTTAGACGCGCTTTCGCGAGATGATATACGAGGTTTGGTCCCTTCTGCCTTTCACATACTATCTTAACACTAGTCAAGGTCATCCGGACTTTCCTCCACAGCTAGTACGTACAGATTTGGATATACTTAAAACAGATATAATAGATATAATGAGATGACCTTAGCTTTCGCACCAATCACGCCAGCGCTCATTTACATAGTCACGCAACGATGGTCCGGAGCATTCCCACCCTGGGTCACGGCTAAGCGTTTCTCGATTTCGTCTAGACAGAGTTCAAATGCCCGGGCTAGAGAAAGACGGAACGTAGAGGAGAGGAAATTCAAAGACGCGGTGGAATGCGATCTACTCACCGACATTGACGTTGTTTTTTGAACTGGCCTCAGTGAATGCAGCATTGTTCGCTGCAGCTAATGCCTTCCCGTCTAACATGTCTACCTGACGGCTAGAATATACATGAGTTGTTTGTGAGAACCAGTGCCAAGTACGAAAAACGTACTTGTAATGAAGGTCACTCTTGGTGCCCACTATCACGCACGGTAATTCGGTGTTACCGCTGAAGTCGAGGAGCTTATCGTATACTATTTGTATCAAGTCGAACGATGCTCGAGACGTTATGGAATATACGAAGACATATCCATGGAAGCCGATGGCGTGCTGGACATTGAGCTGGGAATACTCATCCTACACATATACCTTCAATAAGCCAAGGGACACACGAAAGATTTTGGTGGCGCACCTGTCCAGCTGTGTCGTATATCTCACAAGCATACTCCTGCCCGTTGTGAACGACCACCTTAACGTAGGCTTTCTCAATCGTTGGGTAATATGACTGGGGAAACTCGTTCTCCACGAACTGCTTCACGAGTGAAGACTTGCCTGCAGGACGAAAAAGCCAGAATGAGCGCCGTCCTTCAAACGGGTCCTCGATAGGATAACGCACCGACAGAACGAGTCCCAAGAACCGCAATTTTTCTTCGTTTTTGCATGCTACAGGTGAGAGTTTTGATGGCAAAATATTTCACAATAAGAAAAGAGGGGGAAACAGTGTGATCATGGGTTGTCGAGATAAAAGGCCTATAAGAAATTTGTTCAGACCGACTCACATGTCCAAACTGTGTCCGACATTTTGTATTTCACTTTTTAGGGAATTTTAGCCCCGATTATGCCTAATTTGGCCGTTATGCGCCGGAGCCGCTAATTAGGCCTAACGAGACGAAAGTTCTTTACGATAAGATAACTGATTTGATCCCTAATAAACCCCCCCATCAACCTAATTAGTCCTGCCGCTCGGCGAGCCGAAAAATAACAACCGAGACTCACTTTGTAGCTATTACTCCGTTCTAGGCCTTTAGGGTCATGACAATTAGACATCGGATCCACCGGGGATTGAACACAAGGGTACAGAAATCATTACGAACAAATACAAATAATAATACAACACAAAGACAAGGTAACCATTAGACCATATAGTATATACTTGTTTATGCATTTTGAGTTACTTTGTAATGCTAGCAGTAGTGACACCCATTTAGTTCAACTAACCTCGAGCCTTTTTTTTCTGCGAAAAATGGACAGGTAACATGCATATATTCAAGAACAATGCAGCTATTGGAAAGGATTTTGGGTGTACATGACAGGACTACAGGGAAGGAAAGGACGGGAAGGTATCGCCGCTGTTGGATGTCACAGCCTGACCTTCACCCTACTCGCTCACTCCTCTTCCTGCACCTTGTCGGCCCTCTGTGCGTCCTCCACGGCAGGGAACTGCCCGCCTGCCTACGCCCCGTCATTGCGGAGTCGGTCATCCTTGCACTCTTGCCGCCCACGCGTCGTTGTTGCCTATGTCGTTGTTGTTGTCGTTGCCTCTGCCTCCTGCGGTAGCTACCCACTCAGATGATGACGGTTTGGCAATGGTCTTGTGTACTTGGCATTGTCTCAGGCATCAAGCGTCACTTGCACAGCGTGCAACCTCATTCGAGGGCTTACGCGTGGTGGATCGACACTGCTGGGCTTGCCGATGTTGGGACCACAGGACAGCAAGGTATTTAGTGAATATATTAGTGGTACAGATCAATAAGACGCACCTGCAACCCATAAATACGCCATACAGGCCAACAAGAAGGTATACCACACAACGACGGTGGGGGGAAAAGCGAAGCGCAGTTATCTGATCTCTTATTACATATTCGGAGAATAATAAAGGTGTAATATTCATCCCGTAATTATATCGGGCCGGATTATTTTGCAAATACCCTAATTAGGTATTTGCACAATCTCCGACATGGGCCGCTCGGGCAAGCGTGACATAACGGTTACGTAAAATTGCGTGATCTAGATCGGGCGATCGAACGCGGTTTGCTTCTTTTCCTCCGAGTCTGTTCAACTGTAAACTGTGTTTGACTGGTGCACATTGACTGGGTGACTGCTCAGTACCCTAAAACAGTCTAACTCTCCTGGATGTCCGTTTGCATTTTCTCTCGATATTTCGACGTGCGTAAATCCTCTTTCCTATTGAGTTCGTATTTCGAACTCCACCAGTAACGTATTACCCTGGTTGGAGGAGCTGTAGAAGCAAGGTGTGAATGATGCCAGGTGTTCCCAATATCTTTCTTCGACCTTCTGGACCCTTGACTCGGCTGCACTTGCCTCAAAACATGAGACGTTTTCCGATCCCGCTACCACCGGCTTTTGGAATCGGTTGCTGCAATCGCGACACGTTGGTTAAACTCGCTGAGTTTTACAAAGTAGTTGTCTACTCAGCTTGCTTACCTTTGCTAGAACATAGTCGTACGTCCAAATCCACACGAAGAGGCGAAACGATCCACTGCGCAGGTTACGCAGGCTAGAACTGGATTTCCCGTCCACTGTCTTGCGTTCTGGAGTAAATGCGCCTCAAGGCGCAGCCACAGGTCAGGCGGATGACCCAAGGGAGTGTCATACTATCAACGTTGCATAACGATTCCCCAAAACATTTTGTTGGATGGTATATCTCGACGTGGCCATGGACATCTGACCTCAGTACGCCGAACCGCCTCCTCAGCTATCCAATCATCACTCGTTCTTACCTGCTTCGAGACTCTTCTTCTACCTTCCATCGTTGCCCTCGACATTAATTCGACAGCGCAATCTGCCGGACAATGGGAATTTGTAAGTCGGAATTCTCCAGACTGGCACAAACGTTCAACTATCGTTCACAGTCAAGTGGCACTGAGGACCGCCGCGGCAACGCGTCTTGCAGGCAATTTGAAAACTGGTCGTGTGCTGGGAAATCCGGAAGTTCCCGTCGACTGATGCAGTTATCCGATACCAGTACCCTCCAGTACCTGAATTGCTCTTTCTTTATCTTTCTCGACCGCGTTGAACCTTCCCCTATCCTTGTTCTACCACACGGTCCGTCTCTCCTGGACTAGAACTGATCAGAACTACAGCCTGCCCTGCCCAGATACGTACCTAATCAACTGTGCATCAGTCCCGACACCTGGGAATTCTTTACAGCGAATATTTCGGCCGCGCGGACAAGTTGGCCAGGATGAAGATCCCGCCTGTCTGATACGTGGCAAGTGTTCATTGGGTTCTTTCAAGGCGCGTTTCATCGGGGCTCCAAATTTATCCTTCTATGTTCGGTATCTATACGAGGTCACTTGTTCTGTCAGGTCCGAGCGACCCTTCGGAATTGTAATTCCAAAAGTGTCCACTCGTTTCCTTTGGTCTATGTCGTAGATTCCACTGGGTTCAGCGACACATGTCTGTACTTCGTCGTGTACACTGTCTTTTCCATAACAGTCTTCTCCAGATCTACGTCGCCTTTTGATCTTTTCTTGTACGAGTCAGGTTTTCGATGGGTGGTGTGCCCAGTAATCCATAGGTTTATTGCGGAATACACTGTTCTCGGTCAATAGGATATCAATTGGAAGATCGCCTGGATCTGAAAGGGACGCCAGGGGGTGTCGGGACCGTGGTGTCAGCAGATCATTGAGCCTCGACCTTGTCAGGTTTGTGGAAGACTGCATAGTACAGACGCACTGACTGTAAGAGCAGGATTCTTGCAAGCATAGTGATCCCGTGCGGGAACTTCGGTCAACAACGGTAAGTAACGAACCGGTCAGTTATCATCTACCGCCGGACGGTTTACTAAAAGAAATGATACTAGTCTTCGAAAAATTCGAAATATGGCAGACAAATAATGTCGATGAACCCTGATCTGAGCGTCACATAAAGGAGTCTATAAATACATCTAGTCCCCTAAGTGCGCTTCATGTGATGACGACGCCAAGAAAAAATCCCGCTTTGATAATTGATGACGGCGGAGGGGTAGGTATGGAAGGCATTGCAGCGTCGGAAATAGAGGCTCAAAGTGTGGCGCAGACAGCAGACTGAGAAACTTCGTCGATGGAAGCGAGTGGAAACATCCCGCCTCCCCAGCAATAGATTTGCTGTCATTCTGGAGTATAAGGCCTTGACTGGCCTTGAATCTAGAGCTTGTGAAGCGGAAGTTGACAACTTGGTAGACTCGGAGGCACTGCACACGACACAGGAATGCGTGGAGACGGTCGAAGTCAGCCTAAGAATCTATATCATTCCCCAACGGCATTAATAGTAACCCATCTTGTATTGCGACTGGTAGAAAAAGACTTGGCATGATACGATCAATTCCTCCTGACTACTGTCACGTTAAGAACGGGCCACAGGCTACGCCATAATCTGCTAAGAATTATTATTTCTTCCTCTTTACGAGTAAGCAGGTATTCTTTACGAGAAAAATGTGTCTACGGAGGTAGATCACTCATCGCGGAAACACAAAAGGAAAGAAGCTCGGATCAAAAGGTGGGCAGGCGACATGACCGACGGGCCCCGAATTTGGTAACATATTTGAAACTCCGCACTTAGAAGGTATTGCATCACCGTTCCTTCTCTATCTTCTTCCTCTTTTCCATCCATCTGCCTTCTGGGTGGCGAGGCCGTAGCGCGTCGTATTCCTCTTCGTCTCTGGCGTCGTATTCACTCTTTTGTCTGGTCAGATGTTGTATCTGACGTCGGACCTATTTCCTATCTGTACGTGGCTGGAATTGCTCGTTGACGTTGAACTCATGTTTTCTCAGTTGTACCATTTGGGCTCATTGGGTATGCCTTTGTGGCCTTTGAAATACACAGTTTCTAACTTTCAGACAGATTCTATCGTTATTTCTGGTATCTCATCCGTTTCTCTGCCTTCATTGTCTACCGCCCCGTTCCCCTTCCCGAAAATCCGACATATATCGCTTCTGAAGATGTTACCATTATCGTGCCGACAATAGATGCAGGGGAGGAGTTCAAGGACGCGGCGCGCAGTTGGCTTGTTGGCAACCCCAAAGAAATTCTCATCATCACCGAAGAGAAAATGCTTGGCCCGTTACAAGAACTCGCTAATGCTGTCGACCCTTCCCGAATACGCGTTCTCACGGTGCCATTCGCTAATAAGCGATTGCAGATGAGCCATGGCATTAAAAACACCACCACCGACATCATAGTCTTCGCTGACGACGATGCAATATGGCCTCCCACGTTACTTCCCTACGTCCTCGCCTGCTTCGAAGATCAGAAAGTCGGCGGCGTCGGTACCAGTCAGAGGGTACAAGCTGTTGGTTCCAAGATGACGGTATGGGAAGTCCTCGCTGCCTTTCGGCTCACAATCCGTAATATCGAGATCTCTTCTTCCACGCACATCGACGGTGGCATTCCTTGTCTATCAGGTCGAACAGCCGCTTACCGGACCATCATTCTCAAGGACCCAGAGTTTCTCCACGGCTTCACACATGACTATTGGTTAGGGAAGTACCAGCTCAACTCAGGCGATGACAAGTTCCTGACGCGATGGATGGTGAGCCATGGATGGAGCACGTACGTGCAATGCTGCAAGGAGGCCGAGTTGCTCAGCACAATGAAGCCAAACTGGCGGTTCCTGAAGCAAGTCTTGAGATGGACTAGGAACACATGGCGTTCTGATCTCCGGAGCCTTTTCACCGAGCGATATATCTGGACATCGCATCCATATGTGGCTTATACCATGGTGGGTCTATTCTTTGTCCTTTCCGTAAGATGCTGTATTAATGCTATACCATAGGTAGACAAGCTCTTCAATCCTTTCACGCTACTGGTTGGTCCATGCCTAGTAGCATATGTTATCTACAAGAGTACTATACCAGTCGACGAAGGGGGATATCATTTACCGTGGTGGTACGTGATCGATCCTGCGGCCCTATGTCACAATTAACTGGGGACCCCTGCAGGAACGTTCTTGTTTCGTACATCGTTTGGCTGTTCGCAACACGAACGGCAAAGCTCCTTCCGCATCTCTGGTACAATCCAGGACACATCATATACGTGCCGGCCTTCATTGTCTTTGGCTACTATTTCGCAATAATGAAGCTTTATGCTCTCTGTACGCTTCACGAGGTTCGTATTCAACACCTACGACAGCAAAAATGTACTCATGTCACTTTCAGACCGGCTGGGGTACCCGCTCAGGCATTGGCGACAATTTCTGCTGCGACTGCGGCTGTCGATGCAGGCTCACGATCCGACGAGAAAACCACCGAGGCTTATTCAATACAACCGGTAGCTCAGCCGCAGTCGCCTTTCAACGACGAGTACGCGGCTGATATGGCTTATAGCAAGTCAGAACGGCGGCGTCCAGAATATGAAGAGCCTACATACGCTCGGTGATAACGGAAAGCGGTGTGGGTGCGGAGTAATGCCCTTCGTTCTTTCTGTCATCTCTGTTCTCTTGTCATACATACGTTACTTCGTAGACTTCGTCCTACCTTTCCGCCTTGTTCGTCACGTCTTTCTCGTTTACGTCCTCGAACTGTCACGTTCTACAGTATACCCTACTAAGTATTGCACGCAAACCGGCATCAGCATCATGGACTTTGTATATCTATTTTTTCTCTCATCTCTGGCGACACCTACAATCATACATTTGCCGCATTCTCGATAGTTCCTACACAGTGTTCTTATAATCAATACATTACGAATTCGGCGCTACTCAGCCGCCATTGACGATCGTTGCGAAAAAGGCTTGGATGACAGGCGAACGAAGTCGAAGAGCATCTCCGTTGCCAAGGCTCTCTTGGCTTTAGCGAGACCCACTTCGGAAGAGAGGGAAGGGCGTTACGTGGGAAGATATAACCTAGGATCATGCCATCTGGGTATAACAACGGTCTAAGTGGGGCGACCTGTGGAAAGACGCTGACCGGACTCGTTAAGAGAGTGTGTAGGAAGGGTCTTTAGCCTATGCTCATGCTTCATGTCACTCATTATGGAGGCTTGAAACAGATTTGCCCTCAGGGGTGTAATCGTTTTGAGGGTGCGATTTACGTACTGTTTCTTTTCGAAAACTTAATGCCCGTGTCTCGTCTTCTTCTTTCCGGTAAGCGCAGGATGCGGTGATAAACACACGGAAACTAGAATGTAACGAATACGATCATTTTGTTTTCCAAGAAACAAGTAATAACGAAGGTATTGTAAATATTATCGGCAATGGAAGGATACTTGGCGGGCTGGCCAATGACAGGCGAGACTACTTCCAAGTGAAGAAGACGCTCAACCACTGCAGTAGCCGACGACTTCGGGCTCGCAGCTGTGAAGGCTATGTAAGATGGCAAACGGCGAAATTAAGAACACAACACTAACCTTCCTTCGCACCCGTCGTAGAGCGTGCAAGGGTGGCTCGTATCGCTGTAATGAATCACGTATTAGCTGGGTAATACCGAGATGTGGGAGAAAAAGACGTACTAGCACGAGTCGACGATGGTCGCAGTGTCCTGTTGGTTGAAGACGATGAATAATAGAGAAATAAGCAATAACGATAGACGTACGCCGTAGTTGGAGTTGATACCCGCGAGAGTTCCACCTATTTTAGAGATAATTGGGTTCGTAAGAAATTATATAGGTGCAGGGAGTCCTTACCGTCCTCGGCGTAGACACCGGAGATGTATACATTACGAGAGCATTGGCTCGAGCACTAAATGACAAGTGTCAGCCAAGTCCCTTAGGGTGCTAGCGCGAAACAGCACGCACGTTTCCACAAGAGCGGTAGAGCTAAGCAAGTGGGTCAGTTCAAACGATGTGCGGCTTTAAGATGCTAGAGCTTAAATCACCTTTCCGTAGTCTGTGTGGAAACAGATCAAAAATCATGTCAAGAAGCTGAAGAAGAGAAGTACATACCACTAACGAAGAAGTTGATGATCTTGGGTTGGATTATTAGCTTGGTAGGAGCCAAGAGATGGAAGAAGCACATACGTTAACAGTACCGCAACCGTTGTGCTGGATGACTTTGTCCTCGGCGTGGTAGGCACCACCACCGATGATGTTGGTGTAGTCACCAGCCTCATCGTTTTTCTGGGAATCATAAGATATGGCTTGATGGCTTTCGGGATCATGAGAGAGGAACTTACGATGGTGATGGCATCCTCTGAGTAAAAGAATATGAATTAGTATTGTATACACGTCAGGGAAAGTCGGCGTACCACAGACAT
>NW_026848597.1:0-33945 GCF_030435595.1 Desarmillaria tabescens | reverse complement strand
GCGGCCGGGGGAGGCCGATTAGCGGTCGTGTGGTCGCAGGTCATGATAGTCTATTGGTCCACGTTGAGAACCATGCAGTCCTGCGAGTGCTTCTTGTGTTTGATCAATATAATCACTTCTCCTTCTGGAAAGATGAGTTGATAGAAGCCTGGGGTGGAGAAGCTATCTGGCACGAAGGGCTGCGAAGGTGCAGGGGATATATGGCGAGGGAAATTAGGGTATGATATTGGTGGCATTCCGTTAGTGATAGGTATTCCATTGAACCCCGAAATTGATGGAGACATCGGGGGAGATGCAAACTACAGAAATGATAGAACTATTAGCACTTCTCTATTGTAAACATGACACCACGTACAGAGTCTGGTATCCGAGTAGAGGAAGGAGAGGAAGAAAGTGCCGGTCGGGATAGCGCCGGTCTTCTGACCAATTGTCCATCTGAAGGTTGAGGACGACTAGGATAATTAACCTCAGCAGGCGACCTAGATATTCTGATGTCATGGTCTAGTTCGGACCTAGGAAACAGGATACTTACCGAACATGATTATATGTTTGATCTAGAGAATACGATGGTCTGTGTTCACGTACAGAATTGTTGCCTGGGTTAGTGTCGGCACGTGATCGCGCTGGAGTCCACACTTGATGCTGCTCAGTGGAATTTTGCCCTACGGATGATGAAGACAGAGGCAGAAGGGATAGTCCCATTCGCAAAAGGATTCCTTGCCGATGATTGAGCCGTCGGTGGATTTACAGGCGTGAACGTCTCAGCTGAAGGAAGCGGCGGCTTCACAACTTCACCGTCCCCTTTAGTGACCTCTGCGTCACCAAATTCTTTCTTCCACGCCTCCAGTCCACCCACAAGAATGATTGGCGCATGTTTCAACATCCGGGTGAATTCCCGTTCATAGATTGTCTGCACCAAGACGGAAAGCGGCGAGTCTAGAGGGCCGAAGCTTGTCGAATTCCAGTCATATAACACAACGTAATCGAATTTTCACGATTGGCGAACAAACTAACTTCGGAGGCAGGACTGATGATCAATGCTTCCATCAATGACGTCGCATTTATACTAAGGGACTCTGGTTAAATAACTGAACAGCGGATTGCAGGTGAGCGTACCTTTTCCGGCGTAGTATTGTTGGTTCTATGCAAATGACGGCATCACGCTTAATGTGTTCTCTTTGGAAATCGGCCCTGTCTCGTACGTCGATAAGAAGCAGCTTGGCGCCCGTCGGCAACCCCATTAGATCTTTGGGGAAAAGAGAATTGCTGACTGATTTGCCATTGATGAGTGGGAGCAGGAGACGAGCTACCGTTCAAGGTGGGAGAAGCGTAGGACGAATAGTCATTTGGGAGCGGAGAAGTGGATGATGAGGAGAGGTTGGAAGGTTTTAGAGTAGCTGTAGCCCTCGATGGTGATCCCGGACGACTAGTGAACGAATTCGTTATAGGTGTAATTGGTGTGCTTGACGGCCTCTCGATGGGATTCGTAAAGTTACGCAAAACATGCGGCAAAGGCGTTGGGGACTTGAGTGGAGACGGCGATTTGTGTGGAGAGCCGACGCTGAAGCCAGTAGAAACCGGTGATAGGCCGTTACGGCCATCTTTCGACGACTTGCTCGAGCTGTTGCTGATCCCGGTAGGAACCGAAGGTAGTTGGAACGCAGGGGTTTCATCCAATTCATCAATAGGTGGAAAAGTTTGGGTGAATTCGGAAAGGTTATACTGAGACGACAGCGGAGAAGACGACGGTGTCGAAGAGGGCGATGGAGGGCCGAACGATGAGGGAGACACCAAAGAGTGAGGTGATGGGGGAGATGGCGATGGCGCAGCGACCGACAACGATGTTGATGATGCCGGCGGTGGTGGCGGTTGGGAATGACGCACAACGCGACTAGGAGACGGCGGCGACTGTACTGGAGACGAGTTCTGCACCGACAGCCGCTTAGACGTCGTGTTAACAGCCAAACCATTGTCTCGTAGTGCCTGCAATCGGTCTGCAAGAGTCCCTCCGTATTTGTGTATCGGACCATCACCTGGGCTAGAGGACCATCAACGAAAAGGGCCACCACAGCAGTGGCTGAGCACGTACCTCGAAGTCTGAACCTCTGTCGCCTTCAGTTTCTCTTCTACTGTCTTTGTTCGTGGTATGAGATCATTGAGTATCTGGCAATCCCGGTCAACGGAAGCTGTGTGTAATAATTGAGCACGTACAGGTTTGAAGTCATTGAATTCCTTGTGAACCAGACCGCTACTTTTCTCCGCCTGCATTTCAGCCGACTCGGTTGCACCTTTGATAAGGCAAGCCGCTTTCACGTACGCACTCAACGCAGACTTGAGGTCGTTGCGAGCGTCGTACTCCTTCCCTTGGTCATACAGCCTACGAGCCGTTTTAATAAGATTAATGGGGGTCGCTCCTCTCGTCTCCCTCTGAACGGACTCCAATGCTTGGCTTTTAATTTCTGCAGTCGTCATATTCGCCATTGTCTTTACGAAGCCGTTCGTGCTGGCTGCTGCGACGAGTGCTACCGGCGAAAGCTTACTCCCAAAGGGTGGTCCTCCGAGACCAGGTGCACTTGGCGGCGAGACGCTGAGCATTAGCTCAATGTGCTATCCACAAACCAGCGCCGCAAGCGCAATAAGGAAGGGTGGGTGAAGGTAGGATTAGAGTGAATATTGTTACATAACCATTTTCCAGCTATTACCAGCTGAAATAAATAAGTAAATAATCACATTCCGAAAATGGGCATAGATCCTTGGCTCTCACCCTAACTTCGAGCACTTTCACAGAGAAACCTCATCCTTGGTATGTAGTCACATTACCAGTCATAATTCTTGATTGCGGCAGCGCATGGTGACCCTCGTGACCCTTGAGCTACTTATCATCAAAATGAGAATCACGAAAAAATAGGATGCTGCAATATCTTGTAAGAACTAAATTGTACGGCAGGAGCCGCCGACCCTCACGGAAGGTAGAGTAAACTGCTTCAATAAAATACAACCTTCACTATCCTGAGTCAGTTTTATCAGCCTCATAGGCTTAGAGTGCTGCGCAAGTCTTGGCTGCGAACCCATGAAACAGTGACTACTGCGACGATCAAGATCCTTATACTGTACTTTAAAATTCTGTGCACTGGATTAGTGGCAGATCGAGACTGCGGTTTTGCAGATAGGCATTTTGACAGTCGACTGAAGTCAAGCTGTATAGGGCCTGCACATAGCCTGAACCGCAAAAGGACATTTTATACGGTATACAGCACCGTGCAACTCAATGATGTATCCTGCACCGCACGATTGACACGAGGGAGTGAGCGAGCCTCAGCGAGGTTTGGTCTCGATGCTCCATCGAGACCAATACTGGGTGTTGAAGCGGTCCAAACGGCGTTCGGAGACCACGTCGCACACAAAAGTATATTATCATCCATCCTTCACATTCAAAGCGTTGTTTACCGACTACATGAGATACCAGATCAATTAACTAAAAGCTCGGGAGGAGCGTCGTGAACTACAGAATTGACCACGGGTTTGACTTGACTAAAGTAGCAACGATGACATCTGTACGTCTGGGCTGCTTCATCAATGAGATGGAAGGCGGGGCTGAATTCTGTATGGCAAGTATCGCATGAGGGGTCGGGATTGAAGACTGGCGCTTCGCGGTCGCGGGGAGGAGATACAGAAACGTCGCTCCGGACATTGAGAAGTTGATCAAGACGCCGGGCCTTGCGGAGGAGAGCGTGGGATTGACCCGTCGCCTGTTTGTAATTACGGCAGTAAACTTGCAGTGCAGTCTGATGGGCGGCCGGTTGAGTTTTGCGGTCAGATCATGCTGTAAAACCAGGTACTTACCTCTCCGCCGTCGGTTGTGTCGCACAAACCATAAATCATTCGTCGACTATGATCGTGATCTTTGCATGATATGATAGCGTTCATACATCCTGTCTCGTCGCGGAAGGTCGTGGTGATGGTGGTATCTCGTCGACTGCTCTTCACCTAGGAGAAATATTAGTAAGTCTTGTCAACTACGGTTCTGTTCGTAAACTTCTTACTGGCTGTATCTCAAACCCAAACTTGTGCCCAAAGTCCCAGGCGCATGATACGTGGTATTCCCTACTACAGTCAGAGCATCGAATAACAGCGCCTCCTTTCTCATGGCATATACAGCATCTCTGTAGAAGAAGTATATCAGTAAGTGGATGGCACAGAAGCGCGAAGATGACTTGCAGAAGCCCATCGGTGAGGAACGATTGTACTTGCTCCTTCGACCAGTCGAAGCCGGGATGCGTCGGAAAAGGTGAGTTCAGGAATAAAGACAGAACAAAGGACATGAGCCCATTGTTGACCCTCCGTTGGCTTGCAAGCACGAAGGACAGAGTTAGTCGACGGACCAAATTTCTTGTCGTACAGTTGATTTCGAGGGCACAGCATGCATTCCATAATCTGCGGAAAAACTATCGATGAAATGAGAAGAAGATTAGATGTCTGAGGCTGACCAGGGACGCTTCCAGAGTCTCATCATTAGAACACAGATCACAGCGCCACTTCTCGACATCTTCGGGGTTGACAACGGCACCGCAGACACCTGGCAGGGGAGAATTAGAAGCGAAGTGAACCGGAAGGAGATTCTCATACCAGCATGGACACGGAACCCACACTTCGTACACTTCAACACCTTGCCGATAGGTCCAGTCTTTCGACAACAGACGCATTGAATTTGGACCGCTGACTGAGGAGGAGGGGGTGGTGTAGACACAACACTAGCAGATGAGGTGGATAGCTGCATAAAAGCAAGTTGGAAATGAGCCACTCATCATGTACTGAGAACAATGGACTCACCCTAGTACGCTTAGTAACAGGTCCCGTTAAAGGAGTCCCTTCCCGTTTCTCTGCTGATCGGGACTTCATTGAAGGTACGGACTCTTCACGCACACTCCGCACGTTCAGGTCAGCATACTTCCTCCAGTTCTGACCACAATTATCACAAAGGAAATTGGTGGCGAGGCCCTTCGGCGCTTTCCACCACACCTTGGAATCTCGAGTCCGACAGGCACCACAACTGGGAGCCTTGGAAGGTTGAGTGACTATCGATGATTCATCGTCAGCCGGTCCTACGGTCTGGCCTTGATAAGCCTCTTCCGGACTTCCCCATTGCTCATATTGAGGCTCTGGGAGTGCGCCATGTGTCCTAAGGCGTTCGTTCTCTTCCCCAAGTTTACCACTGAAGCTGTAATGAGCAGGATATCCGAAGTAACATCGGTAGAATAATTACGCTTTCCAATGTCCATAGAATCGGACAACTTCCGGCATCGACCGGGTACCAATTTCCTCCCTGACGGCTCGGAGTTGTGCACCATGTGTGAAGATGGCGTCTTCAAAGGCGCCTATTTCTTCTCGGGACCATTCTCTATCGGTATATCTGGTCGGCTGGGTTTTCCACTGTCAGAATGCAGAAGTTAGCAAATAACGAAAATCTCGGGCGAAGAAATTGAAATTGCTCGCCTGCTCCTGCCGAGTGATTGTCTTCATATTGACTGAATACATCGACTTTGCCGCTAGAGCGGCCTCCGAGTACCGACGGATAACTTCGGTCAACCAATCGATAGAAGACGAGACCTTGGGATCATTGGTGAGACTGCGTTTACATGATTCCACTACACAAATAATGTTAGTACGCCGCAACCAAAACTCCGGAAAAACAATTTTACTTTCGTCCACTGTGGGGAAAATGGGGTCAGGAACTTGACGTCATGATACCGATATAGAAGCCCACCTTCCGCTCCTGTCAAGATGTTGATTGCACTCAACACTTCCACGGTGCTATCACCACCTCGTTCCTCATCTGTTACCATGACCGTTTTTAGTGCACGTCGATCACTCCGCAAAACAGGCTCACCCGGATATGGGGCATTCTTCTCGATCAAGGTTGCCTGGAACTTGGGGCCCACACGCGTTGGTGCTCGAGGTGATATAAGGTCGTCCGGATCTATAACATTACATTGGCTTGTAGTTGAAAGGTTCACCCTCTGAATGCTCACCTAGGGTATCCTCTGCTACGGTATATTGTCTATGGCAAGCTGTCAGTAGATACCCAGATTCACATTCTAGCTTCTCACCCAAAGTAGCGAAAGGGCCACATCTTAAAGTACTTGATAGGAAGATTCTCCTCTCTGTCTTGCTGCGACTTGTCTTTCCGTGGTCGTCCCCGTCCTCGTGCAGCAGGTGCATTGGATTTCAACGGCCTATTGGTGGCTGGAGTGTGCTGACGAGTATGATGACTATCGACTTCCTCCTCGTGTTTTCGTGAACAAGGCGCGCATGTCCAGCCATATCCTCGTGATGGCTTGGCCATCAGCGGAGGATTGACACATTGCATATGGAAAAAACGCTTGCATCTGTCACATTGAACGGACTCCAGACTGATGATAATCACATATTAATGATGTAACCCCAAAAAGCATAAACTATACTCGCCTTGGACACCATTCCGAGCAAGTATCGCACGTACGAAGACGATCAGTGAGGTCAGGAATAACTTCCTTTTCCGCCACAACATATTCGTAGCGTGAGATCAAAGTCTCTCTAATATTATCCGGAACTGAAACGTAGATTAGTCATGTTGGAGGAAATGAATGGAAAATGCACTTACGATTTCGGACGTCGGTGGCCTGGATGATTTCCAGCTCTTTCCTCATGTACGGATCAAAGAGCCGATTATAGTAAAAGCGGTCAGGCCGCTTCTTCCAGCCCGCTAGGTCGGATATTTTGTCTCTGTGTACAACGTGGCAACGGGCGCGTATCTGATTGATATCGCACACTTCAGTGTACATGCCAGCCAATAAGAGACGTGAATCTGCGACGGTTCGCTCTGTAACGTCCGAAGGCCTGTAATACCAAGCAAGGCGAACACGAGTATAATGAAATATCTCCTGTGTTTTACCGAGCGGTCTCAGAAATTCCATAATACGTGCAATGGAATAAGGGGTGCCATCGCGGGCCTCTGCACTGGGAGAACAATAAACGTGATCTGAAATATAGATATCAGAAGAGGGAAAAGGGTAAAAAGGAGAGGATGTCAAGAAATGTTACCATTTATACGGACACGTTCACCGTTTTTCAGGAAAACGGGAGGTCCAGAGGAATTCTGTGTCTCGTTACCATTTTGATGTGAAGGAGACATTGGGTTGCGGGTTCAGGTACAGGAATAGCCTGAGAAAGGGAGAGAAAAGCTGTAAAGGAAGAGAAAATACAAAGGGTTCCAGCTTATCGAGAAAGAAAAGGCTGGAAGAGGTGCTTCAATAATTTTGAAGCCCTTGGAAGATATAAAGTGCGGAAAGGTGAGGGGAGACGAAAGCACGGAAATTCAAACTCAGACAGTGCCACCGATCCATCGTCGATGCCTTGTTTTGGACGTCTTCTTCTGAAAGACGCCAAACGGACTCAGTCTCGGTCCACACACAAAAACTTGGGCTGATACCGACTGAGATTTTATATCTTGTTCATGCTTGCTAGTTTTTGTATAGTTGTGCTCCATCGCCATGGCTTCAATCGCATTATTCCTGTGCGAATCGTTGATGGCGGCGGCCAACTCGAAGGCGGGCCAAATAAACTCCGCAAATAAAAAATTCACTTTTACAGACCAAAAGTACTAGTAATGAAACACTGTTTCCGGGAGGAATTGTATTCTCCGCTGTCCTACAGCCCTCGTTTTTCGTCGTCTCCGGGTTTTAGCTGTGCCTGATGAATTGCCTCCGCGCCGATGGTTTGTTGGGCATGTGCCCAAAAAGGCAATATCCCCTTTGAGCTTCTCCTTCGTTGTCACTTCGAATCACGACAGGGCCGAATTCGAGGGAGACAATTGAAGACGATGCCGGGATTCTTGGCGGGGAGTAACGCCTTGTCTTGAGACAACGAAGATAAAGTATCTACACTGTGTCCGATCAATCCGATTGGGAGACCTCCGCCTCGCAGCCTCGGAAAACGATAAATCACTTAAATGCAGGCCCTCGAAAGATCACCGCTATTCGGATACCTTTCAAGGGTGCTGGTCGCGGTGGGCCTTTTCTGTTGTCGCTAGTGTCAGCATCTCTTCTCACCCTGGACCGAAGTGCAGTGCTATAGTTGTCGCAGTCAGCCACAATCCATTCGGCAAATCCAAGTCAATTGCCGGAATACATGCTTATTTAAGGACTGACTCTCTTCCTACTATCCTTCTTGTTGGCCTTTTTCACTTAGCCATCGCATCGTTGCGTCTCGACGATCCTGCGATCCTGATTGTAAGCCGGTTAGCTAAGTATCGTCTCCATGATCGTACTCGTTCACACATCAATTAACATTAACGGACTAGTTGCCATAACCATGGGAATATATCTTCAGACAGGTCGCAACATCTTTCCCATGGAAGGTGCCCAAAATACGAAGTCATGATGTCTCTTCCATCTTTCGCCCGCACATAATACCACCTGACTGGTGGTGAAATCTTATTCCCTGGCTCGTTGTCTTCTGCCTTTTCATATTGCGGAATGGACCTAGTCTTGGCGCTGGATTTGTTAAACTGAGTCTATTCCCTACTCATCTTCCTCGCAACCACTGCTAGCGGCTCCACTTTAGTTTTGCCAAGTAACTATGTGAAAGTTGGCGTAGACGCGCAATCATGACGAGTCCGCCCCTTCACCAGATCTCAGGCCTGGAGACTTTGCATGCTAGTCCCAGTTTACGCTGACATCTTCAACAGACATTCAAATTTTGGGCTGGCTTGGCGCACCAAAATTCAATTCGGTCGATTCTGATTGTAACATGGTGCATCATGAACTTCTACTGCCAGGTCGACGACTGCTTCCACTCAAGATGGGAGCCATGCTGAAGCTCGGGGTGGTAGATGCGTTTGCTAATTATCAGGGGTAGGAAATCTGGCTTGATGGATACACATCTATGGACTAGATCTAGATCAAGGGCTGCCAGCTTTATAGCCTCCCTACCTATAACAGGGAGCGTCGTACTAGGGTCTTATTCTACGGTTAATCCGGTATTCTGCATGTGGGCAGCGGTACTGCATGTGGCGGAGGTTCGTCACGGTGTTACGTTGTCGGTCAACATCGAGGTCAGCAATTGCTTCCGGGATTCATTAAATCAATAGCGGCGATGCAATTCAGCCGCGGCTTTCGAAGCGTCTGGCAGTACAATGCTGTTCACCTCCTTTCGGCGGCCTCAAAGGTGCGATGTTTGTTCACCGTGTTTCACTAGAGATGCCAAGGAAAGTGTATTTCTCAAAGCATAGTGCTCGTCTTTCATATAACTTGCACAGAGCGATGAGAAGTCGTGCTAACTTCTCTGTCAAACCTGACGAGACAATGTCGAACACCGTGTTTCTGACCGAAAAAGACTTACGGCGCTTTCTATCACTTAAATGGTGATTCTCTCGCAGCGCATTGGGTAGGACCGAACACACTTCTGACTTGGATAGGTTGATCGCCACAGTATCCAATGAATAGTGCCACTTCGAATGGGGTCTAAACACGCTTAATGTCTGGTGCGTTTAGATTTCTTCCTATCCTAGTCGTCTAAATTTCATTCATAGCTTCAAGGCCACCGATCGCAACGCTGAACCTTCGGTTCCGGAGTCCTTATGTATTTTCAGGTGTTCTCGTACTGGGACGTCGATCTAAGAGTCCATACCCCAGCGGTGGTTGGAATTTAGCTTTGAGGATTAAGCCTTGCTAGGGAAAAGTTAGGACTCATTTGCTTAAACTTATAATTAGTAGTTACTGTATCCTGTACTTCTGCGTTATCGTAGGGCGCATTGAATGAACGAGCGAACGTTGTCCGCACGGCGCTTGCATGTGCATAACCCAATGGCGCACAATAGGGTTTCGAAATAGAATACAACGTTGCCGGACTGGTGACCGGTAGTGGCTAAAAAAGGCAAATTTCGGGAGAACCCGAAGGGGGTACCCTGATCGCAAGTCCAGTCCTGTTCAATGTTGAGCAGCACCACCACCGCCCTAGTCATGTCTGACATTCCCCCAACCGAGGCGTCGAGCTCAAAGAGCAGTATCAGGCAAGCAAACTCGCCTCCACCGACGCCGCCATCGCCAGTCGGCTCAGAAACAGGTCGGATTCACTTATCATGCTCCGCTGAGGCATGGCTCATTGTTGGGCGACCTTCACAGAAGTCAAGCTATCCCGGAAACGAGAGCGTGAGGTCTCTCAGGAGCCAGTTACAACAACGAAGGCCGTCGCTGTCAGTCATCGCGACCATTCCTGAAATGTCGTCACTAACCGATACGCTGTGCTTTTCCCAGGATACCGACACCTCTACCCGCGACAATCGAGAAATTCGCACCCCGGCAAAGAAGAACAGAGTCGCCTTAAGTTCTACAGCTGAAGAAGATGATGGCATAACAGGCTCTCGGTCGAATTCGCCTTCACCAACCTTTGGCTCGCCACCCCAAGAGATGAAAATCAAGGTTCGGCAAATCAGCCAGGGCGTCGAGGACCTTAGCTGGCGGAGGAAGCCTAACTTTGTGATGGGTCCCAACGATGAACAAGATTCCGCTCTGGAGATGCCTGTTGATAGCGACAAGCTGGACACGCACGAAGAAAGCACCATTTCCAATGGGTCGGCCGACATAAAGGACCAACAAGAAGAACATGATGTCTCGCACGTTGATGAGGCGCCTACTATTCTCCCGCCCACACCACCCTCTGCGACGGATGAAGCTCCGAAGAGCTCGCGACGAGACTCCGATTCCGATTCTGGCGAGAGAGACAAAGGGTTGAAGAGAAAGTTCCTGGAACGTGGGACCAGCCAGGGTCCGCAGGAGACGGGACCATCTGATAAGGCAGCCTCAGAACCCGTGAAACGGCCTAGAGATGACGCTGGCAAGGACGATAATCCTCGTGAGACTAAGCGACCTTCACCGCCTCCGGAGCAGAGTGCAAGTCTACCTCCCAATTCTCCTGCACCGAAATGCGTGCGCTTTTATCTTTCAGTAGTACACCATCTTATAACTAACACTTTACGTAGGGCGGGTTTGGAGCTTACGCTGCTACCAAGTCTCCTTTTGCTTCAGTAAAAGGGCCTAACGTGTTTGGATCCAAAAAATCGTCAGGCTCGTCGACCCCGTCAATTACGCCCTCGGTATCCTCTTCTTCCTTTGGGACACCCGTTCTAGGAGAATCGTCTACGGCCTCTACTTCGGCCGCGACGCCCGCAAAGCGTTCTGGTTTTGAGGCCTTCGCTTCACCAGCATCTCCCTTTGCTTCCACCGCCCAGAATAAATCATCTGTGTTAGGAGGTGGAGCATCCAAGCTCGGACGGAGCAAATCCCCCACGCGCCGAGCGAACTCCGCTAATTCGAGTGCCTTTTCGGCATATAGTGGCGCTAGCCAAGGGTTTGCATTGCCTGCATCCAAGCGTGCTCGAGCGGGATCCCCGGCAACGTCAAATTTGGAGAAGAAATCGAGCGAGTCTGTTCTCAATGGTTCAGACAGCTGTGCAGAAGAGGACAGTAGCGACGGAAAAGGTGCTA
Organism: Desarmillaria tabescens; assembly: GCF_030435595.1. Classification (NCBI taxonomy): domain Eukaryota; kingdom Fungi; phylum Basidiomycota; class Agaricomycetes; order Agaricales; family Physalacriaceae; genus Desarmillaria; species Desarmillaria tabescens. The sequence goes on along the minus strand of NW_026848597.1, from coordinate 22,423 downwards.
GCTTTGGCGAAAAATTACGGGCAGGAAAGGACCAGTCCGATGAGGAGCTCGAGGTTCCTAAGATTGCTTTGACTGAGCAAGAAGGTAAGTATTCTGGACATAACTCGTACCTTTCAGTTCTAACGTCTTGTGTAGTAATGACCGGCGAAGAAGAAGAGGAGACAATTCATCAAGTTCGAGGAAAGCTGTTTGCACTATCTGACGGCACTGCCTGGAAGGAGCGCGGTACCGGTGTATTGAAGCTGAATGTACGAGCTTCAGATGGAGGAGGTGCAAGGTTATGTGGGTCGTCTCCTGTTCATAATCTCATTCTACTGATACTAATGGTGATGCATACACAGTGATGCGAAAAGAGGCGGTATACACCGTACTGCTCAACGTTACTTTGTTCCATGGAATGCGTTGCGTGCTCGCGCAGGACCCGCGATACGTACGCTTCAGTGTCATCCAAGATGGAGTGACAACACACTATAACCTCAGGGTGAGCTCGTCCACTATTCGGAGAATCATGCTAATTTTGACCTTTGTAGCTGGCGAATCCCAAAATTGCGGAAGAGTTGATGGAGGAGATCCATGCAAATCTTCCGTCAGCATAAAGGCTGCAGGAATGGCGAATGAAGATGTTCTATGACTGTTGATGTAAAATTTACCCATTGACGTTTTTACCAGTCTTATGTATTGTTGCTTTCTGTGCGCTGATCACAATTTATTATACATGCTTTCTATTTGACATGGCGATATCGATATTTCTGTCAAGATGCCGAGTTGAAGGGTACGTACCTGCATTTGGTCTTGTATTCCATAAGTCTCACGTTTGGGCAGCTCCTTGTAATTTGTTTCACACGAAATCCTGGACTGTTCCTTGCGTGGATCATCATTTGCAAGGCCTAGGGCACCCCATTGATACTCGTAATCTGATCAGTGGTTCTTTATCTGATAAGATGAAACGCGAAATGATCGCGGACCGGGATGCCATATGCTGATCAGCAACCACTATGAGATATCATATAAATGACGGTAATTATGCTCTTGGACTCATATACTTCTCTCCACAGCAATCACTTCAATGACTGCGGCAGTTCTCATTAAGCCACCATCCCCTACCACTCACTTAATCCTTTCAAAGGTTGGCGCTGGACCTTCAGGCCTTTCCCTGGCTCTCGCTTTGCTGCAAAACGGCGTCTCTGTTCAGATCATTGACAAACTTTCTACTTACCGAGTTGGCCAGAAGGGCTCTGGTATCCAAGTACTTGCGTCCGCCATTTTCTCAAGACATCTTGCTTGACTCCTTCTTTAGTCCAGAATCCTGGAGCTCTACAAGCTCCTTGGTGTCCTCCCTGATATACAAAAGAAAGGCGGCGTAGTCCAGCCTTTGTTGATGTATCTTCCTGGGGACGCGACCAAAACCGTCGAGATAGTATCTTACATGGAAAATACCCCCGATCGACCATATGCACGTATCCGTATACGCGGTCAATTCTGGTATTAACTCCCTTGGAATATAGATCAACCCCATTATGCTCGGGCAGGACCGGCACGAAGAGATCCTGTGCGAACACCTGGCCAGGTATGGCGTCACAGTCGAGTTGGAGACAGAGTTGGTGTCCGTCGAGCAATTCTCTGACAGAGTGGTCTCTCGTATCATCAAGACTCACAATGGTCAACAGTCTGAGGAGCCTGTAGAGAGCTGATGGCTTGTCGGTGCAGAAGGCGCTCATAGCGTTGTGCGCAAGACTCTTGGTTTGACGTTCCTTGGAGAGACACGGAAGGGAGATAATCTAGTCGTGGGAGATATCCATATCAAGAAGCCGTTGCTGGACAGAGACGTGTGTTTTCCATTTAATTTCTTGCGTCCAGCAATTGACTGTTTTATTGTTCAAAAATTTTAAGGTATGGCATGTATGGGGCGAGCCTGCTACCAAATCGTACGTGTCTTCACGTTGATTGTCAAGCAGTAGGGTTCTGAACTATTTATCAGTGTGTCCCTCCGACCTTTCGAGATCAAAGACGACGACAGATACAATTTCATTTGTATGGGTCGTGATGTGGATGCCAACAAGATGGCGTCTAGTCGAGAGGAGTTTATCAAGGGGTTTTATGAAATAAGTGGACGCACTGATGTCGAATTCGGTGATCTTATTTGGATCTCCAACTTCCAGTGAGCATGATTTTCCTTGGATCGTGATTGTCAATCACACAATATCCCTAGGCCCAATGTTCGAATGGTCAACAGTTACGGCTCTGGCCGAGCTTTTGTAACTGGTGGTAAGTTTATCTTCTAATAATATGAGCGTGTGCTGATGGATGACAAGATTCCGCTCACGTTCACAGCCCTACTGGTGGCCAGGTATATTAACCTTCTTTCCCTCATTGTGTCTGGCGAACACTAACTTCAATTCACAGGGGCTAAACTCAGGCATCCAAGATTCCGTGAGTAAAGCAAGTCGCATCCAGGTATAGAAGTTTCCTGACGCGTCTATAGGTCAACTTGGCTTGGAAACTCGCACTCGTCGAGAAAGGCCTGGCTCCCCAAAGCCTCCTCGACACTTATTCTCAAGAACGCATACCCGTCATCGCAGCAATGCTCGACAAGACCTCTGAACTCTTGACACAGACCTTCAAGCCCGGAGGAGATGGCCAGACAGGCTGGGTCAGAGGCTATGAGCTTCGTCAACTTGGCGTCAACTATCGCGCCAGTCCCATAAGGCCCCGGGAAACTCCTGCCAAGGTTTGTCCGGAAATTAGCATATTTTAGACCCCAAAAATGCAAAATCTTTGTCCGCATGTAGCATATTTGAGGGATCCAAGAGAGGCACCTTTGTCCGGGTTTAGCATATTCGAGGGCATCAGGAGGGATGAAGGAGGGGACTCGTCGACCCCCTGTTTGTGCGGAGTGCTTCTATTCCTCTCGAAAATCGCGAAAACCACTATAAATGAGGGAAGTCCTTTCAAAATAGAGGAAGATTTGCCAAATATTGGGCGAAAATTTCCACCTGCGCCCCCGGAGGACCGGCCCGAAAGACCCTTGTCCGAGTTAGCATATTTTGGCCCTAAATCGTTGCATATTTGAGGGCCAAAATTGGCTATTTTGCCGGACAAACCTTGGCAGGAGTTTCCCGGGGCCTCAGTCCCATAATGGTTGATGAAACTCCGGTCGCGGGTGCAGAGACTGTTGACCCGTATCGATCAGGTAGCGACCGTACCATCCAGGGTGGTGACCGAGCCCCCGATGCCCCTGGCCTCGTATTCGTCAACGATTTTTCGCGAAAGACGGGTCTTTGACGTCTTTGGTTCGTCCTACCATACAGTTCTCATCTTTTCCGGCGAGAATACCGCTGTTCTGGATGCTCTGAAGAGCTATCCTACTGGTGCTGTCAAGTCCGTGGTCATTGTTCCGCAGCAACCGATAGGGTCGATTTTGGCTGACTACGTACTGGTGGATGACGGGGGTTATGCGTACAAGCAGTACAATATCACCGAGAAGGTTACCAAGGTCGTTGTGGTCCGTCCTGATGGAATCATTGGGGCGCTCGTGATTGGTGTAGATGGGCTGAAGCAGTACTTCAATGGGATCTTCGTCTGATTCGTTTACCAAGAGGCATCGAGTACTACTTATTTATGCATATGAGTCCATATTTTCTACCTCACGATATCAACTCTTCCTGATCGCCGTGTGGCCAAGCTGCTGGCCATCTCGACAGAAGAATCCCCCTGCTAATATTAAGCTGCAACGATCTTTTCATTTTTCGTATTGTCATGAGTGGGTTTAGGGTACCCCTGCTGCGTTCCTGGTGTACTGTTGGTGGTTGTAACTGATAGCAATCTCTATACATTATATAAATAAATCGTGGGGAGAGGTGACATAATGATGCTTACCATGCAGAATCTTCCTTCCTGCCTAAGTTCCTTCCTTCCTTCCTTCCGACATCGATATCGATCTACTCTGTTAATCAGCAAAAAACATGAAATGCTATAAGATTGACGATATTTGTGCTCTTGGACACATACATCTTTTCCCGCAACAATCACTACAATGACTGCAGCTGTTCTCATCGTAAGCGACCATCGCTTTTGTTCGCTATCCTTTACTTAATCGTTCCAAAGGTTGGCGCTGGACCTTCAGGCCTATCCCTAGCTCTTGCTTTGCAACAGAATGGCGTCTCTGTTCGAATCATTGACAAGCTTGCTACTTACCGGGTCGGCCAGAAAGGCTCTGGTATCCAGGTACCTGCCTTCGCCGCCTTTTCAAGATCTTTCGTCTGACTCCTATCCTAGCCCAGGATCCTTGAGCTCTACAAGCTCCTCGGTGTCCTCCCTGATATACAGAAGAAAGCCGGAGTACCTCAGCCTAAACTGCAATACCTTCCCGGGGGCGCGACTAAGGTCGAGACATTAGCCTTCATGGAAAATACCCCCGATAGACCCTATGTACGTGCCCTTGCTGGCCGTCGATTCTAGTATTAACTCACTCTGACTTTTTAGATCAATCCCATCATGCTGGGACAGGACCGACACGAAGAAATACTGCGCGAACACTTGGCCAGATATGGCGTCACGGTCGAACTGGGGACCGAGTTGGTGTCCTTTGAACAATTCCCGGACCAAGTGGTCTCGCGTATCGTCAAGACTCGCAATGGCCAACAATATGAAGAGTCTGTAGAGAGCCGATGGCTTGTAGGTGCAGAAGGCGCTCACAGTGTTGTGCGCAAAACGCTTGGTTTGACGTTCCTTGGAGAGACACGGAAGGGAGATAATCTAGTCGTGGGTGATATCCATGTCAAGAAGCCACTCTTAGACAGAGATGTGTGTTGCGCATTTGATTTCCCCCTATTCAACAATTGACTTTTATAAAGGTATGGCACGTATGGGGCGAACCGGGGACAAAAGCGTACGTCTGTACGTTCATTTTCAGATTACTGAGTTCTAAGTCGTTTTATTAGAGTGACCCTCCGCCCTTTCGAGACCAAAGACGACAAGTACACTTTTATCTGTATGGGTCGCGGTTTGGATGCCGCTAAGATGTCGTCTGGCCGCGACGAATTTATCAAAGAGTTTTATGAAACGAGTGGACGCACCGATATCGAATTCGGTGATCTTATTTGGATCTCCAACTTCCAGTAAGCATGATTTCTCTGGACTGTGATTGCCAATAACACAGTATCTCTAGGCCCAATGTTCGAATGGTCAATAGCTACGGCTCTGGCCGAGCTTTTGTTACTGGTGGTAAGGTTCACCTTCCAACGGTATAATAATTGTATGCTGATGGACGACCAGATTCCGCCCACGTTCATAGCCCTACTGGTGGCCAGGTATATCTACTTCTTTTTTTTCCGTCATCGTGTCTAACTAGTGCCGACCTGTAGGGACTCAACTCAGGCATCCAAGACTCCGTGAGTCAAGCAAGTAGCACCTAGATTTTTCAGACTTCCTTACGCGCCTATAGGTCAATTTGGCTTGGAAACTCGCTCTCATCGAGAAAGGCTTGGCTCCCCAAAGTCTCCTCGATACTTATTCTCAAGAACGGATTCCCGTCATCGCAGCCATGCTCGACAAGACCTCTGAACTCCTGACCAAGACCTTCAAGCCCGGAGGAGCTAGCCGGGCTGGTTGGGCCAGAGGCTACGAACTTCGTCAACTTGGCGTCAACTACCGCGCCAGTCCCGTAATCGTGGATGAAACTCCAGTCGAGGGTGAAGAGACCGTCGACCCCTATCAATCAGGGAACGATGGCACCATACGAGGTGGTGACCGAGCCCCCGATGCTCCTGGTCTCGTATTTGTTAACGATTCCTCGCGTAAGACCAGCCTGTTTGATATCTTCAGTCCATCCTACCACACTGTCCTCATTTTCTCTGATGAGAACGCGGCGGTTCTGGATGCTCTGAAGAGTTACCCCGCCGGTACCGTCAAGTCCGTGGTCATTGTTCCGCAACAACCGACAGGGGGTATCTTGGCTGACTACATACTGGTGGATGGCGAGGGTTATGCGTACAAGCACTACAACATCGTAGAGAAGGTTACCAAGGTCGTCGTGGTCCGACCTGATGGAATCATTGGTGCACTCGTGGTTGGTGTAGATGGACTGAAGCAGTACTTCAAGGGGATCTTTGTCTGATTCATATACCGATAGAAATTTGGGATGCTCCCCCGATATTATTTATGCACACTAGTTCAAATTTCTCTCAAACATGCTCTTACTTCAGACAGCAAATTATTACTGATCACCTACCGTTGAAATGAGAATTCCTCTTTATAATCAAGAACTGTCCCTTCCGTTCTTGTTGGATTCACGAGTGGATAATATGCAACGAGGATTTACTTTTCGTCTACAATCAGAGCATCTGCGATCTTCTTGCGACTCGTCTTTGATATATGTGAGAATGCGCCTTTAACGCTTGCTCTCGTAAAATACGATAGATTAGCTTTGTCTTACATCCTACACCATCCAAGCAGTCCCCGACATGTAAATATTGTTGCCATTGCGAAGACCGGTCGAAGGTGCAGAAGCGCTCGGACCAGTAAATGACGAGTGTAGAAACACTTATAATCTTTACCGTTTGTTGTATTCCCAGGTGTCATTTCGGTTCTACATTACGTATCGTCGATCGCATTATATGTCGTGGCCATGTAATTTACAGTCATAGATTACTAGTACTTCAAGACTTTAATATCCCATAAACGACTCGAAATATGAGCTCAAGCCTTCGATCTTTCGTAGTGTCGTCACCATCCCGACGTATCCATCGGGACGAGCAACCACAACAGCACCCTCGGGAGCAACTCCGTATCTGGAGTAGACATTGTTGTCCCCGAGGCCATTAACATCAGCTACGTAAACCCTTGATAGACGCTTGTATCAAACTCAATGTTTTGAAAGGATCGGAACTCACTTCGTCCAATGGCTCCTCAAAAGGGGAGGCAGTGCGTTATACAAAATCGTGGCTTTGCTCTCAGAGCTTATTGAGATAATGTCGAACATGGACGTAATCGGTCCTGAAGCGCAGTATTTGGTTAGAACGGACTGGAGCTCGTCAGCTGATTGCTGCAGCGCAGCAAGAGTAGATGCGCTCGATGTCTCGCCAGTGAAGACGAGAAGCTTGAATCGTGCATCGGATGGGAGAAGATCTTGGATGTTGAACGGACATGAGTCAGCTGCTCGGACAACCATCTCGGGAGGTATGCGCATCCCGATGACCAGCTTGGAGGCGACATCTTGGTATGTACTGTTAACGATGCTCGAGTCGCTATAATGTACACCGATACCCGATGAGAATGCTCCGGATGTTTGGAAGGCCCTTGAAATATTTCAAGTTAGTGATAATGGAGCAAACTTGGATAGCCAGCCTTACCGAAGGAATTCTTCATGAGAGACGCCGTTCTTGAACTCCTTGGTTATCGGTTTACCGGAAAATAGCTTGGCAAACTTCTTGTCAAAGTTAATGAGATCCTGCGCGTATCGTCGCCTTTCGGATTCGTACTGGAGGTCCGGGGTGGTACTTATGTTACCGTACTGCGGGAAGAAAGGGTGCACTAACCGTTTTGAGCAGGGAAAGGTCCGCCCAGCCACGTAGAACATATGCAAGCTTCCAAGCTGGAATGGAAACGTCAACAATAGAATCTTTCATTATAATGCGCATGATTCACCTAGATTATGCGTGTCATTTATGCTCGCATTCATTCCTTGGCCTGATATGCCATTAGCCAGGTAGCGAAGCATATACGAACTATTCCACTTTACCAGCTTTAGGCGAGTGAGTATGACATGCATCTCCGGCAATGAAAACACGTTCGTTGACGGAGTACTTGGAAGCGACTCGCTGGCCGACTAATAAACGATGTTAGATCAGTAGGAATATTAGAGAAGAAAGAGTTACTGATGTAGATGGTCCACCAGTCAAATTCTTTAGGCGTATTGATAGTATACGGATAGAACGATCGCCTGGCAACTTCTAGCAGCCTTTCAGGTCCCATCTTCGACTTGTCCACTCTACCGCTCGCGGCATTGATGGCGTCCTTTCCTTCTAGCTGAATATACAATCGGATCTTATCCCCTTCTCGAGGGATGACCATACAAGAACCATTGGTAGAATGTATCGCTGTTTTGTTGCGAATATCAGGGAAGTCGGTATCTGGAATCATATCAACGACACCCCAGATATACTCCGTTTGTTCTCCATCCATGGAGATGTTGAGCGACTTGCGGACCCATGAATGTGCACCTTGGGGAACACCAGTGAGTCCTTATATTCGAATTGGTACGGTAGCTCAAAGGACTCACCATCAGTACCGACAACAAACTTCGCGTTCACTATTTCAATCGGTGCTTGACCTGGTGCAGGGTCAAGATGACTCAATGTCACCTATGGATCGTCATCAGTACGCTATGTGGAAGAGGAGCAAGCGCCCGTCTTACCCGAACGGCATGGGCATTTGGGTCACTCCGTTCTGCAACGTCTTCTGTGATCTCCATTGATACCGGCACAACCGGTCGCTCGACTTGGATTCCCATAGAACGTAACGAGTCCAAAAATATAGCTTCGATGGCGCCTTGGTGAAGAGTCACCTACATCGAGATAAGAAGCACGACGGGCATCGAAATCTAGCTTTGGACTTACTTCAAAGGGGTACCTCGCGTTCTCGGCGGTGATATCAGGGACACGGTCGGTGAGCTAGGATCAATGGGTGATCAATTTAGAAGCGTAGATAGCGAACAGACCTTGATTCCGCCATCTGCGGAGGGATTATAGAATGCCTTGAAACATATTGTATGAGCGCTCGAATAAGTCATAGTGTGATACTGACCGCCATGTGTATTTGATTCCCCTCGCCGAGCAATCGCTGGGCGAGTCCATAGCTCTATGACAGATCAGTCGTATACAGACACTCTTACACCTATGATACCAGCACACCTGCAAGACTTCAATTGTTCGAGGTTGAATACCGTCAGCCTGACCTGCTACAACTTTGTCGGGCCTGCGTGGATAGTTTAGCGCTGTTTCGCAGTATTCTGTGGGCTTACCTCTTATCGATAATGCGGAAGTTGACCCCAGCCTTAGCAAGGCCATTAGCGAGCATAAGACCTGCTGGGCCAGCACCAACAATTAGGACATCGACGGAGGTTTCTGCAAGAGCGCTAGGAGACATCGAGGTAAATGACGAGACTGACTAGGGGAATTAGGTGACTGACAAACTTATATATTTTCCGACTCTCAATTATATCCGTTGGCAGGGAGGAGAATGAGAACTAGTTCCCTTATGGAGGCCTCCGCGTTGGCTTCATCGTCGGGTGACAGGAAGAAGCTTTGCGCGCTAACGGAGCATGTAAGTGTAAGAGCTTTAGAAAGCAATTTTCCACCCAATCGGCTGGCAAGCATATACTTTCCTGGCTTCGTCTGGATGGAAGGACAGCAAATGAACAGGCACCCGCTGCTAGATCATGACTGAAGATGTGCCGAGGATCGCATCAATACCTTAAAGGGTAGGCAGTCTCTCACTCTCTCCCACGGGTGATTGCTGAAGGTGCGAGTGCGAAGGTAAGATTGCGTTTTGGAGCATAAGCGGGTGATAGGTAGGACCGATGGCTCGAAAGCATAAGTAACAATACTGGAACGGAAACTGAAAGAGCGCCGGAAGAAAAACAGAGCGAAGGCTGGAATAGGAAAAACCGCGCTGAAAGGAAGATATATTTAAACCAGGGTTCTATTAACTGAGCCCTACACGCACCGTTAGATCCATACAGTCTAACATCACACCTGACCATAGAACACATCCTAGGTGATATTCAAACTTGCCGAGTCGTCAAAATGTTATGAATCTGAAGTGTTGAAGTATCTCGATGGTGCTCTGTGTCAGCCCTTTATAACTGTGCGCGCCTCTGGCGGAAGATAGGGATCTATTCTTGGCAGCCCTTTTCGCCAGTAGCGCTCCAACCTTGTGATGCCAAGACACGAACCTACCCGCCGGAGCCGAAATAAATGTACCGTCAATATAGCAGCCGCGAGCAAGGTAACAGATCAAAGCACGAAGTAGCTCGAGGAACATATCTTGAGCCACGGACTACAATGGCTCGTCAGACGAGGACTTGCCGCTACGGACGGTACTCACTAGGTTAGTCGAGCCCGCACCTCCTTCATAAACACTTGGAATCTCTTTCTACGAGACCAGTTCATCGGCTTTCCCTTTCCCTTGTTCGTGGTGTTAGCGTCTTTGGGGTGGTGACCTGGTGAATGTAACCTGACCCTTGGTCGCGTAAGGAGACGAAAAAATTGAACCCTCAGAAGACGATACCATCAATGTCTTGATCCAAGTCGAGCACTACAGAACTTGAAGATATTATTGAATTGTGGTCAGATTTCTTCCTTCCAGAGATAGAAACGCTCATTGCTGGGCGCGATTTCAGGCAAGGCTTTTTTTTAATCGGTACCTATGACCTTGACAGCGTCTGGGCACCATTTACGCTAGAACGTTGTTTCTACGTTTACCTACGTTCTCCTCCGAAGCGCGGCAGGGCCTTGATCATGATAGTAAAAATTGTCGGCGCTTAGCTCTGAGAGCCCGGTGAAGATGGGAAATGAAGGACGTTTGTAAAAGAACGCTCCTTCCTTACGCAGCCGAGTCGTCGTAGCGTTTAACAGGCATTGATGACGTTCCACGTTGGACGCGTTGCGGTGGAAAGGACTAGAGCCTCCTCGGACCTGTACTAGACGTTGAATCTCCGTCTCGAGTTTAGATAGATAGTGGTTCGTAGTTCCGACCAATAAGACGTCGTCTCTGGCACGCTCAGATGGGATCACCTCTTCTGACTTTTTGAACTCCTTGAACCAACAAGCATCAGAAAAAACGCAGAACGATGTATTTATGCACGTACGGTTTATTCATTGACTTCCCAACAACAGGTGCCTCCGGATCTTTCCGGATATTCAGCACTGCCACACATGTACGTCGTATCATATACGTCGGCAGCCACGAACTACATATACGCACCTTCAAAGCCAAATATAACTTAAAATCAATAAATATACCTCGTTTACAACAAGAAGCAACGATACAATAAATAAGATTCCCCCACTCTAAATATAAACGCCAGTAAAAAGACACAAATGGGTATCAAAAGAACGTAGCGCCATTATAAACAATTCATAGCAGCTCGTAAGAAAAACATATGCAATGCGGGAAGAAGAAAAAAAACAGAGCCGCTACAACTAACCAATGAACAGAAATACAGTGAAGAGTGGCCGAGCAACGAATATAGCACACCGATCAAGGTGGATAAAACTACGGGAATTACCAGATTCCGTATCCCAAGGATGAAAAGGAGAGACGACTATCAGTAAAATCCTGACCGCGAGCAGGAAATGATAGATTGGGTACAATGGTATACGGAGATCCCAGATCCCGTAGAAATCAACCTTTATATTAAAAAAGAGATCTTAACCAAAATTCCATTTAGATACCCCCATATGCATCATCCGCATCGTAAATCGTTTCGGGCCTCTTGGCCACAGGTATCGTGGGACTCGAGGGCGTAGGACTAGAAGGGAGCTGTCTGTCGCCCTCTGCAGGCGGGGAGGTCATCACAAAGCTGTTCCCAAGTGGGCTTGGCGTGGTTGGGAACCTGCTCTGAGGGCCCAGCTTGCCGCCTACGGTGATGGTTTGACTGACACCGCTGGGGAAGCCGGAACCAGATCCTTGGAATGGAGAAGATGTCGGAGTGCTGCTGGTGCTATCCCGGTAAGAGATCGGCAAGGAATATTGCGAGACAGATCCACGATCTATGGATATTTCGGGAAGAGTAGGAGGCGTGGAGTCAACGCGATAGCGAGACGAGGTGGATAGAACTGGGGACGGCGGGGTAGGGAATTCAAGGTCCTTCATAAAATCCACTGACGCCTGAGACTGCGCAGATGTTCGTTTGGGGGACGCGGTGGAAGCCTGGGAATAATGGCCATCCTTCGGCGGAACCACAGGTGGTGTCCCTGAACCATTAGTTGCTAGCGACGCATTCCTGCTATGCACGTATTCATTCACAGCCGGTGTATCCAATCCCTGAGGAACCTCGGTGGCTAGTCGGTTCGCGATCTCTACGTATTGAGCAGCTTGGAAGGGAGTGACACTGGACCGAGTGACATCAATGTAATCGTTCGCTGGTAGAGTGCTAGAGGCCATGGATGGACGATAGACAGACTGATCGTAAGTGGCAACACTACGTGGAACCGACGCGGTAGTGTTCTCGGAAGCGCGATTGGCTGGTGGACTTGCCGGTATGGTGGGACCCCCCAGTCCATACACTGGTGAGGGCAGCGGTCCGTCATCTAAATCGTGGCTATAGACATACTGGGAAGTATCGATTGGTGCTGGGGATGGTCGAGGTGTTTCGTCGGCCTGTCTATACATGGCGGGGGCGAACAATGGATTGGCGGAGTTTGCGGCCGGAGACGGTGAGTAGTCACGACTCATCCCTGTATCGTAGTAAGCTTGTGAATGTTCTGGAGGAGCATACACAGGTCGCGGTGCTCCATATTGCATTCCGAACGACATTGAATGGTTGCGACGCTCCAGCATGCTGGGAGGACGTGGATTGAACGGACGGTCATTCTCGGGATCTGGAGGCGGGTCATGCATAAGAACGGCTGAACGTCGGAATGTACTGGCGTCGAATTCATCCCTGTCACGACGTTTTGTACGCCATCGACGCTAAAGAAAAGAAAAATCAATTGTTGTACACCGGGATTGAGATAACAACGTACCAAGAAGAATCCTATTATTCCAATGACCAGCGCAAGTCCGATGATTCCTGCGGCCACACCTCCAATGATTGCACCCGTGTTGCTCGAACGACCAGTCGAACTGGCTGATGCTGATGCGGCAACATTTGTCGAGCTTGAGACGGTAACAGAGACTGTCCCTGTGGTATGAGTGGATGAAATTGTCGCTTCCGCGCTCAGTGTGCTCGAAGTTGACGAATGCGATGATGATGAGGACGAAGAGGAAGAGGTGGATAAGGAAGTCGTCGTCGGCTGGGTAGATGAAGTCGTCGTCAAGGTCGTCGTGGTGGACGTTGAAGAAGACGTCGACGTCGACGACGTGTGAGTAGAGATTGTCGTCTCGCTAGAAGTAGCAGACGAGGTGGCACTGGTGGAAGTCACGGAGACAGAGCTGGTAGTGGTGCGATGAATGGTGAGCGTCGTCTCTGCAATTCTAGTTAGTGCTCTCTTCCATTTTCCACCTGCGATTGGGCTCCTCACCGGCACTGTCACCCGTAAGTGAAGACAAGAAGCTCTCCAGTGCGTTAGTAGTCGTGGTCAGCATGGAAGAAGGCGTAGGACCCAGACGACGCTCCAGGCCACGGTGAGCAGCGCGTCTCTCGTTGATTCCGTGCAGCATTTTTCGGTAAAGAGCGTGGATAATATAATGGTGAAAAAGAATGAAGACGTGAAGCGTTGAATGGAGAGAAACTCAACCGAGGCCGTCCCGGATGAAGGAAAAGAATAAGGTTAGTAACAGTCACGGTCACAATCTGCCCAATCCGTTGCCATCATGTCGCGTGTATTGTGCTGGCCCTGGAGATCTTTCTGACATGATTTGGCGAGAGATCATAAGGAATACTATCGTGATAGAGATGGTGTCCTAGTTCATCGTAGGTTGCCTGTCTCTTTGAATGTTCTCATCTCAAGTTTTCTATCGACAGCGACAGCATTTTTCTTAAGAGTTACAGCATCAAAACAGCGCCTCGTGGTTGAAAAGCGTGTAAATGGATCTTATTGTTCCTAGGCTAATTTTATAAACGGCACGGCATGATAATTGATCGTCGTCATTTTACAGCAGTGGGCATGGCAAGTATTCCATGTAGTAAAGCAACGCGTCTAGATGATGCTCGCAGAAAACATACCCAACGATGATCCAACTATCGGCTTCCGAGTTCAAACTCGAGTTGTAAACAAAACAGATGAAGGTAAGTAACTGTTCCCATGTGCAGATGCCATCTATCGTTGTTGACAACATCCATCACGGACGAATTTCAAAGCCGCGTCACAAATCGCGGAAAAAAAGTGGGGAAGGTTCATATGTATCAGATGGTTTGCAGAGATTTTGTGTCTAGAATTCAATGGTACGCCCGAGGATTCTGCCTATTTTGAAACTGAAATGAGACGTCTTTCTTAATGTTAAATGATCATTAGACGACAGGCATCGTACATGAACAACTTGCGTCGGAGAATTGCCCTCAGCGAACGGCCGAGCAGGTGGTGCTTCGGACGACGGAAAAAGTATATCATCATATATGAGGCTATCGGCGCAATACGGAGGAAGGTGGCCACCAATCCAAGCATCCAAATGCGCGACGCGTAGCACAAGTGACATCTAATGCCCTGTACCTCCCCCTGGGTGGGGGGATTTTCTACTACGCAATATGCAAGCACCCTGTTGTATGGCTTCATGAAATTCTATGAGTTTTCTCATGTTAACGAACTGTACAAGGGCGTCGCGAGATCATCAGGATCACTGAGTCCAATCACGCTAACCCAATGGACGCCTTGAACACGGGTTCTCACGTTACCCCCTTCTACTGACGATGTCATTACTACACGTCCTGAAGTTACTGACGTATCCATCCGGCACATTGGCTAGTAGTAAGTACGATGCCGTGCCTATTCCTAATCACATCAGTCCAGGAGCATCTATCTTATCTCATCAGAGGCGTGATGACATGAAAGTTATCTGATAACAGATCAAGTAGATCAAATGGACCTCAGCAGCGTCTTTCTATAAGAGGCTATGCATGCTGCGAGTCTGAATTCATCTGTACCGTCATGACCGACACCTCAGTTCTCATTGTATGTCTTCTACCAATCCCTCTTGCCCGTGACCTAACTCCTACGTTTGACCTATGGTAGACCGGAGCAGGCCCATCGGGTCTTGCCTTAGCACTCGCTCTGCTGCAGAATGGCATGTCCGTTCGCATCATAGATAAGTGTGAAGCACACAAGATCGGTCAGAAAGGGGCTGGTATCCACGTTCGTACACGCATTAGCGCGTCTGTCACTTTCCTGCCAGTGTGCTCATGCACATCTCTGTTCAGCCTAGGATTCTCGAGCTTTACAAATTCATGGATGTCCTACCTGACATTCAGAAGAAAGGAGGCATTGTCCCTCCTGTCATTCATTACCTCCCAAATGGCGAGACTAAGATTTTCAGCATGACCCATAAAGGCGAAGACACCCCAGATAAACCATACGTATGTGGTTTCGCATTCCCTCGGGACTTGAAAAGTTGACCTGCAGTCATTCACTCCAGAACAATATGATCATACTTGGGCAAGACCGTCACGAAGCAGTTCTACGAGAACACCTGGCGAAACATTGTTGTGAGGTCGAGTTGGGCACCGAACTGATATCGTTCGAGCAATCTGCCAACCGTGTTGTATCGCGTGTCCTTAAGACCCGCGACGGCCAGACTGTCGAAGAAACCATCTCTTCTCGATGGCTGGTTGGCTCAGAGGGTGCTCGTAGCGTCGTACGCAAAACGCTTGGCTTGAAATTCCTCGGCGAGACGCGAGAAGGAGAGAACATAGTCATTGGCGACATCAAAATTATAAAACCCCAACTTGACGAGGTGAGCAAGTTTACAGTCAGGTCCAATGATTCCTTCATTCAGAAAATCATGGATAGTTCTGGCATTATTACGGAGATATGACAACCAAAGGGTACGTTCTCTGGAGTTTATTTAGAACCATGATCTTCCTAATGTATGTATAGAGTGAT
This sequence comes from Desarmillaria tabescens, assembly GCF_030435595.1. Taxonomy (NCBI): domain Eukaryota; kingdom Fungi; phylum Basidiomycota; class Agaricomycetes; order Agaricales; family Physalacriaceae; genus Desarmillaria; species Desarmillaria tabescens. The sequence goes on along the minus strand of NW_026848597.1, from coordinate 6,665 downwards.
CATACGACCATCTGAGGATCCGACTGCAAACAAATACCAGTTCTCTGTCATGGGGCACCAGATGGACGCGGCGGCGGTGGCTTCTGGACGTGAAGCGTTTCTGAAGGAGTTTTATGCTATCACTGGCCGGACAGACATCGAATTCGGTGAGCTTTTATGGATATCCAACTTCCGGGGAGTATTTCTCGTACACAATATTCTGGACACTCATGTTTTCACAGACCCAATATTCGAATGGTAGACAAGTATGGTTCAGGGAGAGCTTTCGTAGCCGGAGGTATGACATCGTCTTTATTACAAGATATGGTTAATGATTAACGAATGTAGACGCTGCCCATGTCCATAGTCCTACGGGAGCCCAGGTATGCTGTTTTGTTGAGCTACTTATTGATCAACGCCTGACACGTTCACAGGGCCTAAACTCAGGCATCCAAGATTCGGTAAAGAGCTCTCTGACCGTCTCCTCAACAGTCTTTACTCTAACTCACACGCCAATAGATCAACCTAGCATGGAAACTCGCCCTCGTCGATAAAGGTTTGGCGGCACCTACTCTACTAGACACCTACACGCAGGAACGTATCCCGGTTATCGCAGCCATGCTCAACAAAACCACCGAGCTCCATACCAAACTCTTCACAGCAGGAACCGCTTCAGATGAGGGGTGGAAGAGAGGGCCTGAGCTGCATCAGTACGGCGTCAACTACCGCGGAAGCCCAATAATCGTAGATGAGGCGGGGACGCCCGAGAGCGTCGATCCGTATCGGTCGGGAGAGGGTGGAGAGTTGCGAGCTGGGGACCGTGCTCCCGATGCACCGGGTCTAGTGTCTTTGAAGGGAGAGAAGACGCGCCTCTTTGATATATTCCGCACGTCGTACCATACGGTCCTCGTTTTCTCTGATGCTGGTTTGGAAGTAAAGGAAATTCGGGACCTTCTGAAGGCGTACCCTGTGGGTACTGTCAAGTCGGTCGTGATACTTCCTCAAAACGATGCTCCTATTGTCGATGGTTCTTCCGCTGACTTTGTCCTTGCCGATAGAGAGGGTTATGCGCACAAGCACTACAACGGCCGCAACGGGGATGTCGTAGTCAGGCCAGATGGAATGATTGGTGCGCTCGTAGGTGGAGTAGACGGGTTGAAACAGTACTTCAAAGGCATCTTCCTCTAAGTAATTCAGAATTCTCAGACCAGCATTGAATATCACACCCCATTCATAAGATAAAACCGCAGCGACGAGCAGAAGTCATACTGGAATGTACTCATCACAATGTACAGATAAGCATCGTGGATGAGGGATTATTGGAAGAAAATGACAGCCAAGTTAGAAACTGCGGTAACGGTTGATGCAACCATCTTAGTAGGTTGGTTGCGACTCTTGCGCATATCCGCTAAGTGTGGGCACACTTGTGAGGTTGGGGTAAAAATCAAGAGTCCAGTATATGTATATGTTATGTCTGTTATCGGCAAGGATCATGCCAACACCCACTGGCGTCAGTAGTCCGAGTCGGACTCGATTGATCAATATGATGAGAAAATACAAATGAGTGCATGCTCCGCGTGGAAACTTGGTGGAAACCCGGGTTTTGGACCGGTAAGTTACCGGTTAGTAACTGGTAACCTTCATACCTCCCCTCGCTGAACTTGAAGGGGTTTTCAGAATCATTGAGGTAACTTACTGGTACGCAAAGGAAGGCAGGGAAGGTTCATACCAAACGATTTACGAGGATTTTGTTCAAGGGTACGTCCGAGTGTTCCGCTTATTTTGAAACCGAAATGAGACTTCTTTCTTATGTAATACTGACTCATCATTAGAGGTAGGCATCGAATGCAGACAACTTGCGTCAGAGAATTACCTTCAACGAGTCGAGCAGGCCGTGCTTCGGAGCACGGAAAAGGTAGATATAAGTATCAGCACAACACGGAGAGCGACCACCTGACTTGGGCTTAGATGCCGGGACCCGGACACAGCGTTGCAAGCATCCACAATGCACATGCGTGATGGGAACAAGCGACGTTTAATGCTCTGGGCCTAGGGAGAAATATCTACTATGCAATGCGCAAGCGCAAGTACTCCGTGTGTATAGTTTCAAGTTCACAAAATTCTGTGGGCTTTCTCATGTTACTGAACTGTATAGCCAAGCCCGACGGTCAGGGAACTCAACCACGTCAAGCCGACGGACGCTGACGGCAGCGTTGAACGCGGGCTCTCACGTTATCCACTTCTACGTACTAGCGATACCTACACACCCTCCTTCTAAAGTTGGCACTGACGTATCCATGCGGCACCGACATTAACTGGTACTTACGGTACCGTGTCTATTCATAATCCCGTCAGTCCAGGACCATTTCATTGGAGTCATGATGACGTGAAGGTTATCTGATAACAGATCAAGCGGACCTCAGTAGCGCCCTTCTATAAGACGTGCTGCAAGTTGATTCATTGGTTCATCTCCTACCATCATGACCAACACCTCGACTTCAGTTCTCATCGTACGTCTTCTGCCAATCCCTCTTGGCCGAGACCTAACTGCTATACGATAGGCCGGAGCAGGTCCATCAGGCCTTGCCTTAGCTCTCGCTTTACTGCAGAATGGCATGTCTGTTCGCATTATAGACAAGTGTGAAACGCACAAAATCGGTCAGAAAGGGTGTGGTATCCAGGTTCGCATACACGTTGGCGCATCTATCACTCTCTAAGGCTTATTATACACGTCTCTTTTCAGCCTAGGATTCTCGAGCTTTACAAGTTCATGGATGTCTTACCTGATATCCTGAAGAAAGGAGGCCCCATCCCCTCTGTCATCCATCACCTCCCAAATGGCGAGACTAAGACTATAAACATGGTCCGTACAAGCGAAGACACCCCAGACAAACCTTACGTATGTGATTTCGCATCCCGTCGGACTTAATCTTAACCCGCAGTAATTCACTCCAGAACAATGCGATCATGCTCGGGCAAGACCGCCACGAAGAAATCCTACGAGAGCACCTAGTGAAACTTGGTTGTGAAGTCGAGTTAGGCACCGAACTCGTATCATTCGAGCAGTCTGCTGATCGCGTTATATCCCGTGTTCTCAAGACCCGTGATGGCCAGACTGTCGAAGAAACGATCTCTTCTCGATGGCTGGTCGGCTCAGAGGGTGCCCGTAGCGTTGTACGCAAAACGCTAGGCTTGACATTCCTCGGCGAGACGCGAGAAGGGGAGAACATGATCGTCGGCGACATCAAAATAATAAAACCCCAACTTGACGAGGTGAGCAGGTTCGCAGAGGGCTCCGATGTTTCCTCCATTGAGAAAATCATGTCAAGCACTGGCACTTTTACGGAGATATGACAGACAAAACGTACGTTTACTAAAGTTCACGTAGAAACATCCTCTTATTGGTTTTATAGAGTGGTCATACGACCATCTGAGGATCGGTCTGCGAACAAGTATCAATTCTTTCTCATGGGGCATCAGCTGGACACTACGACAGCAGCTTCTGGACGTGATGCGTTCCTTAAAGAGTTCTATGCTATATCTGGCCGAACAGACATCGAATTCGGTGAACTCGTTTGGGTATCCAACTTCCGGGGAGTAACTCTTGTCATAAATATGTCTGTATTCTTATGTTTCCTACAGGCCCAATATTCGGATGGTAGACAAGTACGGTTTAGGGAGAGCTTTTGTAGCTGGAGGTTCGTCATTTTCCTAGTAAAAAGAATATCGTTGATGATCAACGAACATAGACGCTGCCCATGTCCACAGTCCTACGGGAGGTCAGGTCAGTTGTTATATCAAAATACATATTGACCAACACTGACACGTACACAGGGCCTAAACTCAGGCATTCAAGATGCGGTAAACACCTCTCCTCACCTCACCTCGACAGTCTTCACTATAACCCACACTCCAACAGATCAACCTAGCATGGAAACTTGCCCTCGTCGACAAAGGCCTAGCCGCACCCAGTCTCCTAGATACCTACACGCAGGAACGCATCCCAGTCATCGCAGCAATGCTCAACAAAACCACCGAGCTCCTCAACAAGACCTTCAAACCCGGAGCCTCATCATATGACGGGTGGCAGAGAGGGCCTGAGCTGTACCAGTACGGCGTCAACTACCGTGGGAGCCCGATTGTCGTTGACGAGGCGGGGACGCCGGAGAGCGTCGATCCGTATCGATCGGGAGAGGGCGGAGAGTTGCGTGCTGGGGACCGTGCTCCCGACGCACCCGGTCTGGTGTCTTCGAAGGGAGAGAAGACGCGCCTCTTTGATATATTCCGCACGTCGTACCATACGGTCCTCATCTTCGCTGGTGCAGAACTGGAAGCCAAGGAAATCCTGGACCTTCTGAAGGCGTACTCAGCGGGTACTGTCAAGTCGGTCGTGATTCTTCCTCAGAGCAATGGTCCTGTCGTCGATGGTTCCTCCGCTGACTTTGTCCTCACCGATGGAGAGGGTTATGCGTACAAGCACTACAACGGCCGCAACGGGGTTGTCGTAGTCAGACCGGATGGAATGATTGGTGCGCTCGTAGGTGGAGTAGACGGGTTGAAGCAGTATTTCAGAGGCATCTTCCTCTAAGTAATTTCTCGCAGCAGCATTGTATATCACACCCCATGTGCTATTTTTAGTGCGGATCATCGCAAGCGCCCACACTCGCCAGACTCACCGTCGGGATTGGTAAGTATTACTCAGCTATGTTCTTTTCTCTGCACGAAAATTCTAGTAGTTTCTTTACAAAGTAGTATAAAAGTCTGTATGTAGAACGGGACACCCCTTGTGCGTTTGCCTTCAAGGGTTCCCTGTCGCTTAATAATCTACCCCCTTTATCCAACCACCCCATTCATAAGATAAATCCAACTTCAACGTCGAACGAGCAGAAGTCATACTGGAATGTATTCATCGCATTGTACAGGTAAGTATCGAGAATGAGGAGTTATTTCGGAGAAAATGATAGCCAAATTAGAAACTGCGGTAACGGTTGACGGATCCATCTTAGCAAGTTGTCACTCTTGTACTTCATATCCGGTAAGCGTGGGCACACTTGACACTTGTGAGATCGGAATAAAAACCGAGAGTCCAGTATATGTTATATCAGTTATCAAGCAAGGATCGTGCAAACGCCACTGGTGATAGTAGAAGGATTAATCAATGTGATGAGAAAATGCAAGTGAATGTATGAGGCTTGGTAGGGGTGCGCGTACTGGTACACCGGGGTTTCGGACCGGTTGGTTACCGGCAACCTAAGTACTAGGTCCTACTATCTCCCCTCGCTGAACTTGAAGGGGTTGTCAGAATCACTGAGGTAACTTTGGTACGCAAAGGAAGGTAGGGAAGGTTCATATCAAACGGTTTACAGGGATTTTGTTCGGAGGACGGAAGAAGTATCGGCACAACACGGAGAGCGACCACATGACAGGAAGCCCCGGGAAACTCCTGCCAAGGTTTGGCCGGAAATTAGCATATTTTAGACCCCAAAAATGCAAAATCTTTGTCCGCATGTAGCATATTTGAGGGATCCAAGAGAGGCACCTTTGTCCGGGTTTAGCATATTCGAGGGCATCAGGAGGGATGAAGGAGGGGACTCGTCGACCCCCTGTTTGTGCGGAGTGCTTCTATTCCTCTCGAAAATCGCGAAAACCACTATAAATGAGGGAAGTCCTTTCAAAATAGAGGAAGATTTGCCAAATATTGGGCGAAAATTTCCACCTGCGCCCCCGGAGGACCGGCCCGAAAGACCCTTGTCCGAGTTAGCATATTTTGGCCCTAAATCGTTGCATATTTGAGGGCCAAAATTGGCTATTTTGCCGGACAAACCTTGGCAGGAGTTTCCCGGGGCCTATGACAGGGCTTAGGCTTAGCTGCCAGGATGGCACAGCGTTGCAAGCATCCACATGCGTGATGGGAACAAGGGACGTTTAATGCCCTGGGTCTAGGGAGAAATACCTACTATGCAATACGCAAGTACTCTGCGTGCATGGCTTCGAGTTCATAAAATTCTGTGAGTGATATCATGCTACTGAACTGTATAGCCATGCCCGACGATCACCAGAAACATAGAACTCAACCACGTCAAGCCGACGGACGCCGACGGTAGGTTGAACGCGGACTCTCACGTTATCCACTAGCGGTGCCTACACGCCCTCGTTCTAAAGTTGACACTGACGTATCCATCCGGCACCGACATTGACTGGTACATGCGGTGCCGTGTCTATTCATAATCCCATCAGTCTAGGACCATCTACCTTACTTCATTGGAGTCATGATGACATGAAGGTTATCTGATAATAGATCAAGTGGACCTCAGTAGCACCCTTCTATAAGTATACGCCCGTGCTGCAAGTCGATTCATTGGTTCATCTCCTACCATCATGACCAACACCTCGACCTCAGTTCTCATCGTACGTCTTCTGCCAATCCCTCTTGGCCGAGACCTAACTACTACACGATAGGCCGGAGCAGGTCCGTCAGGCCTTGCCTTAGCTCTCGCTTTACTGCAGAATGGCTTGTCCGTTCGCATCATAGACAAGTGTGAAACACACAAAATCGGTCAGAAAGGGTGTGGTATCCAGGTTCGTGTGTGCGTTGGCGCGTCTATCACTCTCTAAGGCTTATTATACACGTCTCTTTTCAGCCTAGGATTCTCGAGCTTTACAAGTTCATGGATGTCCTACCTGAC
>NW_026848596.1:0-34000 GCF_030435595.1 Desarmillaria tabescens | reverse complement strand
GTGTGTAGTAGTGGTCTTCGAACCGGCATGGGGAGAATTGGCGGGTTATGATGGTCGTAGGTGGGATGGGTAGTCGCGTTCGTTTGTCTCGAGGGAGATTCTTTTTTGGGGTGGGGACGAGGCCGCAAACGCGCTAGGGAGGTTGCTTTGGTGTATTTTGTGACGGCCTCTATGGCGGGTTTGGCGGTCGTGGTGGCCATCTGGATTTTGGTGAGTGAAAGGATGTCGTACAGAAATAATGCGTACCCTTAAAACTTTGGTTTTGGACGAAGCCCAAGGATGACGGCAATAGAAATAGAATATTTTTAAGGCCTCTTTGGGCCGACAGACCGGGATTTCATGCCGAGATGCCGGCACATCCGGTATACGAGGAAATCTCAAAACCGCTCTCGCTCATTTGTGTACCTTTGGCAAAGAAATCCTCACGGCTCACTAACTACACTGCCGGTAAGCTGCGACGCGTTCAGTCTACTACTATCGTCATTGACATACATTCCTCTTTATCCAGAGTTTCGCTTCATTGCACATGAACTTGACGCGCCTTTGTTGAACCATCATTGCATCGCCCCTGCATGCCATACCGACATCTATTCCTCCCATGATACCTCCGAGGCTCAGTCGGGGAACTCCAGAGACGCCTCGACGTAGGAAAATGCCCTCATCAACCCATATTCAAGGTGTGAAGAGTGGGCAGCCTCGTTGTCTCGAGGTGGACCATCTACGGCTCAACCTCGTCCAAAAACTTGACTTGAAGTATACTCCCGATAACTGGCAGCTTCACCTGATCCAACGGATAATTCAAGGCTAGGTGTTAGATTGCACCCCCACTTTTTCACACTCTATCAAGTTGGAATGAACATATTAACAAATTTATGAGGTCAAAAGGCCGCATCCTTGCTGTCTCTTCGTACAAAAAGGAAAGAATCGGGGACCCGGCAACTTCCGCTACTGGACTTATAAAGCAGGCTTTCACTCCCGTTCGCTGAGACATCTCCTCTGGCTTCTTTCGTTACTCATATGTCGACCAAAAGCTTCCCAATACTGTACAAATCTCAGAAGCGGATGGTCATCTTACTTCAAGCTGGAATCCAACCCAACAAAGGGTATACCATCCCTCGGGTTTTACAAGTGGTTCAATACAGGCAATTTTTCCGTTGCAATCTGGTCTCCAGAGGATGAGGACATGCTTTTGACACAGCTCTGGGAGGATTGGGTTTGTGGAGGCCATCATGTAGGCTTTCATCGCTACAAACACCGCTCACAGTTTGGCACACCGGATCTTTGGTCTCGGAAGGCTATTGGTACGACAATGTGGCCTTACAATGATATTGTTCATGAGGGTACTTGAGTCTGATTCGTCTGTCTCATCTTGATTCTTATCTTGTATAAAGGCACTCGTATCACACACCGAGGCCGTCCGTACCGTGGCACGACGTGGCATATCATATATTCAGATCATCAAAACTTTGTGGAAGAACTCTCTCGTACCATCACCACCAATGACCCTCCTAGTCCTGGCCCTTACATCCCCCTTGAACTGACTGACAAGGACATACATGAAGCAGACCGTCGTTGGATTCATGGCGTGGCCGATCTTTGGTACATGGCATCTAGCTTCAGATTTCCATATTCATGACACTTGTGAAAACAGGAAAATCTTGGTCTGGCAAGCGTGGTTTGAGCACGGACTGTGGTCCGGGGGACACTATCGGTTTTTCTCCATACCTTCAGGAAGGGGGACGCTCAAATGGTGACTCGCCACTCGATTCGGAGAGGTGTCATCCAATTTCCACAGTATGTATGGCAATTGTATCGGTCTCGACAACCCGGCAATCATGATATATTTTCCAGGCCGATGTCAAGGCTTGTTCAAAGAGGGATGTCAGATATGCCTCAAAGCATTTGCGGTAGTAGGGCTCCCCCAGTTTCTCCAGCTATAGCACTCTGATGCTTTGTCAGGGATGTGAATAGAAGCAGGGAGGCCACAGACAATGGTTATTTGTTTACCCCCTAAATTTAATGACCCCGAATGGGGAATCGAACACATCTCGTAGGGACGACCTCCGGGAATCAACACTCACCCATAGCTATTTGAAGAGTCGCTGTACCCTCTTAGCCAACGATGGTCGATTTCTCGTCCCAGACTTGGTAAAGGTCTCTCATGCCATGTGGCAGGCCGTCAACAATTTCCTGGCCTGTCGTGGATTGTGGGGCAGGGAGCATGAGACCGGAAAATGGGGCCTTAGTTTCATAGTAAGTATTTGACCTGAGATATTGCGGTTTTAATCAGTAATTTGGATAATTAGTGAATGCGGTTCGACGTGTTGGGCTGACTCATCCTGCAGATGAATTGTAGTTTTCCTCGGTGTGGAGTTTGATTTTGGACAAAGGCAAGGATGCCGGCGGTGGGAAGGAAGGAGCCGTCGACTTCCGAAACAAATAGATGCAAGTTGCTACACTGCCACATATCGCAACTACTTGTATTATGCCCTCGCATTACTTTATATACAACAAACATATAATCAACAACTTGGAATCTAAGCCGGAGAGAGTATGTCACTTTCTTCAATGTCCGCGAAAAGAGAAGGGATACGAGGGTAAGAAGATGAGAATGTGCGGGAAATGCCAGTACATACGATATTGTGTGCGTTGCGTCTCACTGGCAATTTGGACGCGTATTTACTTACCCTTGGTAGAGCGAGGCATGTCAGAAATCCGATTGGCGTCGACACAGAGAGTATTGTCGCGAAAAGCTGCGCTTCATTGATGGGAGCGCCTGGGTTGAGGTATGTGCGAAATCCACTCTGAGTATTTCTCAGACAACGAAAGACATACAGGAACGTCGATGGATATTTGAATGGGCGACTTTGGAAGCCCTTCGCATACACACCACCGACGACCTCCTTCATAGTTTTCTGCAGCTCGATGTGATGTACGGCGACTTGACCAGGCTTGGTGGACGTCCGGAACAGACTATTTTCTTATCCAAGGCATCCGTTACTCCGTTTTCTGAAGCGCCGTGGCTTACGAATATGGAAGTTGATTTTAAGGAGGCTCAGGAAATTAGGGATAACGGAGGAACGGGACGAGCTTTTGCGTTTGTCTGTTTTCGGTGGGAGCGCGATGGGCGTATGATGGCGTTTCCTTTGAGAATTGACTTGACTGCGTTGCCGACGCCTGGGTATCAGCATATCTGTGCTTGGAAGCCTATTCTTTATGGTGTTGTCCGCGAACAGATTTCGATGGATGAACTGGCCCAGGATATACTGCAAGCGGGAAGTACTACATCTTCGATGAATCTGAATGACATGGATTTTGAAGATATTATCGACGACATGGGGATGCTTTCGATGGTAAGTAGATGTGCTTGCTCTGTGTTTCGTTTCTGACAAGTTTTGTAGGATGCGTAGATACAATGGACTAAGCCTGCTTATTCTATGGTAGGAACGCGGCCTTTTGAAAATATCCTTGATTGATTCGTATATGGACCAGCACTACGTAGCCAAACTGGCATTCACACCTCTAACACATTGGAAGGCTGGCCATATCAAAACAATATGTACTATATTTTCTTGGATGGATTCGGATGATATGAATTTTGAAGATATTATCAATGATATGGAGATGTTCTCGATGGTAAGCAGATATGCTTGCTCTGTCTTGTGTTTCTGACAAGTCCTGTAGAATGCGTAGATACGATGGACTATATTTACTTCGCGGTAAGAATGCATCCTTTCGAAAAATACCCTCGATTAATTCTGATATGTTGCTAGTACGGTAGCCAAACTTGCATCCTCACTCAGTCTAACACACTGAAAAACTTGTCATATCAAAACAATGCACTATATTTTCTTGCGATATTATCAACGCTTCGACGACCATGGAACAACTTCTCGACATCTGCTATCATAAAGCCAGCGAGTTCAATGATATCCTATAAAGCATGCACGCTGATTTGCAGCGAACTCATGCACCGGTCACGAGGCTGGCATCCGAGGCTTCTCAGCTTCTTGGCTGGTGCGACAGCTCGCCTCTTTTGTCCGCCCACGGCTAGCAGCTAGTCAACGTCATAATAGATTTTTGGAAGGGTACACAGAAGACTGCATCCGGTCATAGGAGGATGCGAGCAACAGTCGATACCACGCACGTATCTGGTTGGATACATGACGTGACTTCTTACCACCATGTCCCATCGCCTTGTACTGCTTCTCTTTGCTGCCTTGCGTGTATCAGCTCTATGGCCTTTACCACAAAGCCTCTCAACGGGATCAACACACCTCCGGCTCTCTCCTTCATTTGATATCGCGCTCTCGGGCATCGACTCTCCACCCGCAGACCTCACTGATGCGATATCGCGTACTAAACAGTATCTGTACAACGATAAGCTCCAGCGCCTGGTGGTAGGACGTGGGGCGAACGACGCGGGTGTCATTGCTAGTGCTGCGAGTCTCGAGAGGCTCACACTTGTCTTCCAAGGAAGGGGGAAGTGGCGAGTATCTCGAAGGAGGCGGTAGCGGAGCTGGGGACCCGCGTGGAGAGTTATACTCTCGCTATCCCTGCTGATGGGTCAGACGCTACCGTCACTGCCAACTCGACACTGGGTTTGTTCAGAGGTCTGACGACGTTTAGCCAACTGTGGTATGACTGGGAAGACACGGTGTATACTCCCGAAGCACCGGTGGATATTGTCGATGCTCCAGCTTATGTATGACGTAAAATTTTCACGTCTTTGAATCTTCTTTTCAAACATGCATCCCAGCCGTACCGTGGATTAATGCTTGACACAGCAAGAAATTTGTACGCGGTCCTCATTCTCTGAAAGTCTTTTCTACTGACTCCAATTATCAGCTTCCCTGTCTCCGACCTCAAACGCACGCTAGATGCCATGAGTTGGGTCAAGATGAGCACGTTTCATTGGCACGTAACAGACAGCCAGAGTTTCCCTCTTCAAGTTGCGAAATTCCCTGGCCTGTCCGCCAAAGGCGCCTACTCTTCTTCCATGACTTACTCTACTGCTGATATTGAGGATATCGTCGCGTATGCGGCTTCTGTACGTAATTTCTCGTGCCCCAGTGACGCTAATTGAATCATAGCTACCTAGCGCGGTATCGACGTTTTGGTCGAGGTTGATACTCCAGGGCATTCGGGCATTATTGCAGAAGCGTATCCTGATCACATTGCTTGTTCCGGGGCCACTCCGTGGCAGGACTACGCAGGTGGTGCGTCTTTTAGCTTTCTGAGCTTTCCCAGACCACTGATTGAATGGCGATCAAAGAACCCCCCGCTGGACAGCTCCGCGTCGCGTCTAGTGATACTGTGGATTTCACGGCTTCCCTGGTTTCGGCGATATCGTCCATGTTCCCTAGCAAGTATTTCTCGACTGGGGGGGATGAGATCAATTTCAATTGTTATGACCAGGATGATGTGACTCAAGCGGATCTGGCGGCGAGAGGGATCACGATTACGCAGGCTTTGGATTTTTTTACTGAGGCTACTCATGGTGCTCTGCGTGTGGCGGGGAAGACGCCGGTTGTGTGGGAGGAGATGTTGCTTGATTATAATATTACGACTCTTGGGAACGACACGGTTGTGATGGTGTGGCTCTCGTCTGAGCATGCTGCAGCTGTTGCGGAAAGAGGGTTCAAGTTCGTTCATGCGGCGTCGGATTACTTTTATCTTGATTGTGGTGCTGGGGAGATGCTCGGGAATACTGTGGATCAGAATAGTTGGTGTGATCCGTTCAAGACGTGGCAAAAGGTATCATTATCTGACCCTATTTATGCTTACCGTGACTTACCCCTCCCTTCAGGCATACTCATTCGACCCCACAGCGAACCTGACGGAGAAGCAAAGCCGGTTAGTGCTGGGTGGCCAGCAGCTCCTTTGGACGGAGCAGTCTTCTCCATCGAATCTGGATCCGATCGTGTGGCCTAGGGCTGCTGCTTCGGCGGAGGTGTTTTGGAGTGGAGGGGGAGGGAATGGGACTGAGGCACTTGCGAGGCTTCATGATGTTGGGTTCCGGTTTAGGCAGAGGGGTGTTGGGGCGATTGTTCTCCAGCCGTTATGGTGTGCTCTGAGGCCTGGTCTTTGTAATGCTTAGGATTCCTTTTTTTGATGCCTAGGACGAGTGTTTGGTTACAGCCGTTTTACTGCTGGCGTAAGACTTCGTTGTCTATTTTCTATTAGTGCACACTGCGCTTCAATAATCGTAGCGGTAGGAAGACGACGAATAAGATGTTCCTTATGGTCGCTACTATAGTCGACGTCGTTGAGGATGAAAGCCTCTGGGCTGACGGTGGATGGCGAGAACTTTGGCGTAGAACTCAAAACTCTGGCGTACAAGCACTTCCAAGCAACACATCGGGGAAGTGTCGGTATGTTCGCCAATGAAGAAACGCGCGTACAAACAAGACTGGAGTTGGCTCTCGCATTCATCGAATACGAAAGCTTCACCTGGTTCTGGTTAGGACTACTCCATACCTATTATAGTCCTCAATGTTCCCCGCGCGGCAGGGAAGGAAACGCCATCTCAAGGGGGAGGTACCGCTGGCGGCCGTTGCTGAGCTATTGAGTATGACCGAGGTTTGATGAAAATGACAGATTGAGGTATTTAGTGTTGAAGAGTACCGGGAAATGTGATCCAATTGATCAATCTGTCATATGCATCATTTTACCTTTATGTACGTTGAGCTCACTCAATGGTCTTTTTCGCAGACCATGTCAACGGGAGAAAAGTTACCGATAGCGCCAGGATCCTCTGCGGCGGTATCCGGACGCTGCATTCCTCAGCCATACGACTCGAATATTCAGAATGACGCGACTTTGTGCTGGAGCCTATAGCCACGGCGGTGATTGTAAGTCTGGAAGCAGCGGGCAATTTTGGGCTGTGCCAAAATGTGTTCCTGTTTTCCCCGGAGAGCGTTACCACCTCTTGTACCGGCGGTCCAGGCTTGGTAACCGACCGTTCGACCCCACATCGAAGCATTCGAGACTTGTTGGTTAAAATGCACGGCGTTGATCCGTGGTATGTTTTCAGCGCTTAAGCGGTGGTTAGGCCTGTCGAGCCTCGTCTGGATGCTCGCCGTACCCATCCGACCATCACTTGCATCAGATTTGCAAGGGTATGTCTTGAGGTATATAAACGAATATTTGCCTGACCATCTGCTCTCCAGCCACCGTTGGTTTATTCGCCTGAACTCACTCTCTGCACTCCTCAGTTATTCTTAATTAACGTTAACGTTAAATCCTCATCAACATCATGTACTACACATACTTGGCTCGCCGAAAGGTTCGTCGTCTCCCGCTTTATGTGAGCATTTTACGTTTATATTGATGGTCTTTTTGTTCCAGTCCCTTGCTATTTGGGTCGGTCTGCAGACGAGCCTTGCTAGTTTCGTATATTATCGGTACCGGACACCTAAAAGGTTCGTTTCTACGTCGGTGCTAGCGTTTCGAGTTACTGATGCCGTCTTGCAGTCTGACCGACTCTTCCCTCTCATCAAGATTGGAGCAGCTTAAAGCTGTACCCATGACGCACTAATCTGCACGTCGACATCATCGGGATGTTTTAATCCTTACTATCACTTTGACTCCGGGAGATCAATATGACTCGGGAGGTATGACAAGAATGGACTAATTTATTTTATTGTACTTGCAATGGTGTATATACGTATGAATACGTACGTTTAGGATGGCGGATAATTCGAAAGCATAACGAAAGTTTCGAAAACTTGGCATGAAGCTCCCATAATAGGAAGGCGATGTACTGATGGCGCTTCGACGCCTACCACCACTATCTCATGCTCAGCTGCCATTAGTAGCACTTTCGTTATGGCACCCAAACGACGAATAGTCGTTCTAATCTCCGGCTCAGGTACTCTAAATTCTGATGTTGCACTAATATCGTGTCTGAGCTAAAAATCCCAACGCAGGTACAAATCTGCAAGCTCTCATCGACGCTCAGAACACCCCGGCCCTCCCAAACGTGGAAATCTGTCTCGTCTTATCGAACCGAAAAGCGGCATATGGTCTCACCAGAGCAGCACAAGCCAACCCACCCATACGAACGGCATACCTGGCTCTCCAAACCTTCCTCAAGACTAACCCAGGCAAGACACGGACTGACTACGATATCGAAATCGCAAAAATCGTCCTTCAGGAAAAGCCTGATCTCGTTGTGTTAGCAGGGTGGATGCACGTTCTCGGGGAAGGATTCCTGGACTTGGTGTACACGGACGAGAGGTCGATTCCGGTGATCAACCTCCATCCTGCGCTTCCTGGAGAATTCGATGGAGCTAGTGCTATTGAGAGAGCGTATGAGGCGTTTCAAAAGGGAGAGATTACTCGTTCTGGGGCTATGGTGCATCGAGTAGTCAAGCAGGTTGATCGGGGAGAGCCAATTGTCGTCCGGGAGATACCGTTTGAGGAGGGTGAGGTGATAGAGGCGTATGAGGAGCGACTGCACAAGGTCGAGTGGGAGATCATCGTGATGGGTGCGAAGATGGTTCTGGATGAAGTAGAAGCAGTTTGTGAGCTCAGTCTTTTCGTTGCTTTGATTTGTGCACTGATAGCCTGGTAGGACGTTATCAATGTATACAGTATTATACAAAACTTGTATGAAACGCGTCGTAGCTGACCGTCTCGGCCATATAGACGAAAGGTCACACTTGAGCCAAGCAAACCCATGTCCCAGACTCAGACCAAACATTTACACAGAAATTTACCGTTACGCGTAACACCGCTCTCAATTGATGACCGCGTCCTTTCATTAACAACATTTCGAGAACGTCTCCGGTCTCGGGATGTTGACGACTACTGTGACCCTTCGCTTCCCTAGATAACGTACGTGCGCACACCTTGGCATCTACTGCTTGCATTATAAGCGTAGCCGAGACCTTTTCTCTTTCCCTGCCTACCGAGCCCCGACGGTATCCAATCAAGGGTACTTAGAATGCATCTGGGCTGAACCATAGTATTTACCGGAATATGGCGGACTCTTGACTTCTCAGGCAGCTAATAGTAAAGTCAGGGAGCAGACTGAAAACTGTTTTGGTTTTGTGGCTTCATATCAGACCGGATGATCATATTGGAATATTCTATTCCCGAGACGGCGATGGGACCTAGTATGTTCTTTCTGGTGGAACTTAACGACAATTCGCCAGATGCTTTGGGACGGCCACAATATCTATGGATAGCGCTAAGCGGTTAAAGTCGTGGTTGGCCAGGCGAGTGGGCTCAATTCCTTCCAGATAAAACAGTACGTGGACGCTGTTACTCCCAAATATTTCTTAAAGAAGTACGCTGTGAGTTCTGTTTGTTTCATGAATAAATAGTTCTGGTCTGATTATCGTTTCCACTTAGGACTACTACGGACACGGGCATCGATCCGATCGAGGGCAATGATTGAAGGAATCACAGAGCCTAATATGTGTCCGGAGGGTGGGAAGTATAATGTTCTTCGTGTGCTTTGCAGGATTTCCGGAGCAGTTTGAAGAGGGTCATCTTCTGGCTACCTTGAGGATGGACCAGCTAAAGTGTCCGTCGCAATCGACGAACCCTGAACAGTTCATAGAGATGATGGCGGAATGGTTGAAGAAAGATACTTGGTCTCCGCCTAGTATTTATTAGAGCAAATCATTAAAACGTATTTGAAAATTCGACTCGAAAATATATCCTTGGCGTGCCGTAAAAATACGAGTAAACTGCTGCGCTTTGTCTATTCACGTTCATCTTGTCTGATCCCACAACTTGCTAAGAATCTTAGCATCGTCTGTGAAGGTGCCAGCGTGGTAAAAGTGACATCCCCTTAATGCTTCAGCACCTTGGAGTTGAAGGCCGGATTTGGACATGTCATAATCCCGAGCGCTTTCCGGCGTTCCCCGTTCCCTGCTTTCCTCTTACCACGTATCTGAGCGCTTGTCACTGCTGCTATCCGCTATGCCTCACTTCACTCTACTCTAAGGGCTTGCTCGATGACCCCAGTTCCTATGATAACGACAGTTCAAGCAAATAGCGGAAGTAAATCACATTTGGACATCGCTTAAATGGCACCCTTTTCTACCCCGCCCATCGCGACTTATGTCGCGTTCCGTCCAGATAATTCTGGGAAGAGATATAGTTGAGTCGCCGGAGCACACAGACTCGGACAACAGCGACAGTGACAGTGATAGCGACGATGCTCGTTCTGACGGGACAATTGAGGACATCGACTCCTATCCGAGATGGGGACTGGGTCACCCGCTGCAGCGCATGGTTCGCATAGAAAGCAGCGACGACGACGCGAGCTCGTATTACAGAAGCGGTTGGTCGTCGTGTGATTCGGAGTCGGACTCGTCCACTTCGACTAGCTCATCTGTCGTCTACGATATGTACGTCCTGTGTCGTATCTCCTGCTATCCTAGGGTGTTTATTTTTTACTGCGCAGCGACTACGAGAACCTTATCGATTGACCTGCTGTTGAAGGATCCTGGCCTTTACGAAACCAACAGTCTCGTGCGTGGTATACATGTTACTGCAATATGGCACTGACACCCGCTTTAATGCCGCTTCTGTATAGGTCATGGTGGAACCATCTACTCCTACATCCAATGACTCCCTTATGATAAAATCGCTGTCGCGAACTTCTCCAGAGCTCTTCCTTCTTCTGAATTTAATCATCCAGAGTATCGCACGGATCCCTGGAATCCCTTTCCCCACATCCTTTGCGCCGTGGAGCGCGACGAGAAAGTGTTCCTATGCTTGCAGCGGTTGTTGTCCAATTCGACAAACCTCCGTTTCGAAATGTGGCCAACTACCTGACTTTTTCAGGCAGTCACTAGAGGTGAGTGTTAACAGCTGAGCTTGATGAACCAACATTCACATGGTCGGCAGGGCCTCACGTTTCTTCATGAACATTACATATCTGAACTGTCGTGCTTCAACCTTGCCTCGTTCATGGTAGACATTGGTGCTGGCACCTGTTCTCCTACGGTGGAGCACTTTGACCGCTCCAGATTACCTGTCAAGTACTACTATGCCGACCTCTCCTCTGCCGTACAGGATACGGGCCACTCGAAGGCAACCTATATAAAAGATGTCAAGGAATGTGGAGCGATGATCGACCGGCTGCTCTTCAACGTATGTCTCCTGGAAACGCGTAGAATCTTTTCTCACGAATACTACAGTTACCCAAGATCGGACCCAAACTCAAATCTTTGGTCAATGCGATGACTTCTGGTGGATTCGGCGCCGATGATGCGAGGAAGCTATTTGAAGCGCTTTGCAAGTCCTTAGAATCATCCGTGTTCGACCTCCCAGTTCCACCGCGCGACTTGAGCACGCCTTTGAATGCGCCCTCGATGACACGTACACGATCGCACCCTATCACGAATAATTACGACGCTAGCACGGTAACGCTGGTTCCGCCACCCCAGATCACTAGATCTCAGTCAAACCCTAAGCCATTTTGATCTCTTCTTTCTTCTTTGGATATGTATCACGCACATTCCTACCCTATATTTCTATAGCGCGTTATTCTCTAGATCTACTGTTTGATTATTCTTATACCTGTAACGAGGACGAGGATTGGGCGCCAAAACGCGTACTCTGTTTGTGCGTAATATGATTTGCTTTTTACATCGAAACGTACTTCTTACGCAGGATCTGGAGCCACTAACATGAAGGTTCCTGCTATGGGGTTTCCAAGTCCAACTGCTTCACCAAATTCACTGATGTTGAAGGATGTGACAGGTGTATTAGCATCAACGAGAACCTGGTCGTTGAAATCTTGCGGCTGTTCGAACACCAGAAAAATATACCTTCAAGCGATGAGTATTCAGTCTCAGCAAATCCACTCTACATACCTATGAGCGTTCGAACCTCCGGGAGGCGTCGGCTGAAGCCAATTTGAAACCGCGGCCGTCGTATTCGTCAGGGGAGTGGGGCCTGCGATGGAGTGCTTCGACACGAAGTTACCCCCGAGGAAGTGCCGAACTTGAGCAATGTTGGGATCCTGGGGAGTAGGAGCATCTGGGGTCGACTGTCGCGATGACGAAGGGCCCGTTTCCGACATTACGCCCGACGAGGGCGAACGAGGGAGGACCGACGGTCGCTGCAAGGTATTTATTATCAAACGGTAGAAGAGGTATTCAGCCGGACACCGGTGACAAACCATTGCGGGGAAGCTGTACGCCTGCCCTGAGGACGATCGCAGGACCTGTTGCTTGAGGCAGGGAGACTTCAAGAAGGAATGACGGATTGAATGGAAGGGCTATGTCTTGTGGGATCTGTGTAGCGTAAGGACGAGAATGTAGCATTTCAGGGGAGGGGAGAAATACCCACGTCGGCGGCATCGAACGCTTCTTTTACCCTTCCTAAGCTAGTATCTTGCGAGACTGCGACTTGAGTGAGGAGCCCGACCAATAGAGCGATTGCGAAAAGCATGTTCAAAGGGTAGGAGATCGAGAACGAGCCGCTCCGCTTTAATAAGCAAGTGAAGCCATTGCGATCTCCGCTTCACATTTCTATGCAGAAGTGATGAGTAACCTACATGGGAACGATAATGAGCGAATGTTCCCACTCTGCACTGATATAAGTAAGCCGGCGTGGGAAATGATCTTCCTTAAGATGCCCCGGTGCTGCGGTCCTCATTCTCGGAGTCCGGGTATATTTGATGAACATAGCGAAAGGCATGGTATATTTAGGCGTCGGATAAGATCAGTCAGCCATGGAGGAGTTCAACGTAGATTCCTCGTCTAGTTAACATGCGCAGTCCATGGATAACTCTGATTAAATGACGTGTCTTCACATTGGAGAAACTTCTCTTTTCTTGCTTCCCGTGCTCAACCGCTTGTCAAGAGCCGGATCCCATATATCCACTCAGCACATGCAGTCGTCGTGGGACGCGGATGCCCGAATACATTTTTCTCCCGCACGGCGTGTACAGGCCAGGAATAGAGCTTTCCAAAGTCTCTCGGCACAAACGATGTCGGTGGATTCAGCGCGAGGAACAAACATTTGTCGTCGGAGATGTCATACTTCTTGGCGCCTTCTGTGGTACCGTCCCGTGTCGTAATTCTCGGAGATCGCATGGCGTACGTCTTCATTTCCAGGGAATCGTTTATCTCGTTTATTAGTTCAGCAATGGTAATGAAGAGGTGGGTCACTTTCCCAGAAACAGCATGGATGGAGTAACTGCAATGTATATAATCTCTTTTCCACATGGACGAGCTCACGCTCTAGAGCACTACAGGATCAGGTTCCACCAAAAAGAATATCCCAGCGATTGGGTCTCCGAGGCCCACGGCTTCACCGAACGCGCTAATATTCCAAGACCAGTATGGCGAAGTGGAGTTAACGAGCGTCTGGTCGTTGAAACCTTCGGGTTGCTTGAATACCAGGAAAATGTACCTTCGAAAGATGAGCGATGTGCTCTTCTCGAGTATGCAGATAATATTACCGGTGTATACCAGTGCCAGCAGGAGGGGAAGGCTGAAGCCATTCCGAAACGGCGGCTGTCTTGTTTGATAAGACAGTACAGGTATCAGAGATGTGTCCTGCCACGAAGTTCCCTCCCAGGAAATGGCGAATTTCGCTTCGCGATTGGACCGCGTCCGGATCGACTGCTGCTACAACAAATGGGCCTCTGTTGATATTCTGGCCAACGAGGGTGAACGAGGGTGGCCCGACGGTCGCTGAAGGGCGAGTAGAATCAGCGAAGTGATGTCGAATAACAGAAGATTAATGGCACCGTTGCGGGGGAGCTCAACACCTGCCTTCAAGACAATTGTAGAGTTTGTTGCTTGAGGGAGCGAAACTTCGAGAAGGAAGGACGGATCGAACTTGAGATAGATGTCTTCCGGAATCTATGAAGTAAGAAGGATCAAAAAGTGGGTTATTTTCGGGAAGCCTGTCATCACTCACATCGGCATTGATAAAGGCTTGCGAAACTTCGGTGAGGTTCGTATCTTGAGAGATTACCACTTGGGTGAGGAGACTGGAGTAAAGCAGCAGAGCGAAAGTGAAGAGCATGCTCGAAGATGGGAGTATTGGTCGAAAGGCGTTGCTTTAATAACGCCTGTCCAGTAATCAGGACTATTGTGGTTAGCCAGGCGACTGGCAATTAAACGGCTTCAAAGTCGAAGGCGCTTCCCTCTGAGGTCAGGTGCAGATCCCACTCTGCAAAAAAAATCATCGTTACTATGGGTGGAGCATATTCTTTTTCATCGGTCGATGTAGCATGAACTTCTCAAGACATGTAAGGGCCACGACGCTCGGTACGGCTGGATTCGAGAGAGAAAAGGGTGACATCGATTAGTATGAGAAGCGAAGCAATCAGAACCGAAGGTCACCTGATTTTTCGTCTCCGAGTCGCTTACTGGTACGTTAGAATTAGCTCGAAAACCAGCCAGTCGTCAACCCCCGCAGCCGTCGACCCACAGTCCATGTATATCGAAGGTACTAGACTTAACAGCAATATACCGGGTTAGTCTTTGGGCCGCTGAAAGGGAATTATGGAGACGTAAGGAGGTTGAACTTTGTCCCCGACTCTGAGGATCTAGGAGTCTGAAGAAAGGATCAATACTTGTGGTTACATGTGTCCTGGACAACAGGCGAAGGTTCTTCATGCAAATCCCGTTGATTCTGAAAGCAGCCAAGAAGGTGCTTCTGCACGGCAAGAACCCAAAATAAATCAACTGAATTTGCGTAGCCGCCCTCTTGTCACCGGAGATAAGGCCGCCCTCTGCTAGCAGCCATGAGTCTCAGTCTTGTGTTAGCGGTCCTGGGCCAACTCCGACGTAGTAAAGTTCTAGAAAGGGCGAAAGGGCGTCGTCGTGCTGGGCTCCACATCCAGAGTCAACATAGGCGAAAAATCGTGCTAGAGTACCCGGAAAAAGAGTGGGATAGTACTAGGCAACCGTTTTTAGGTGGCACTCTTCCACAAGGTGCATACGGCTCTCGGATGTCGCGTAGGCTTGGAATGAGGGACCAAGCAAGTGTCCCTGATGGGGTTTGCCCGCAAAAAGAAGCGCCATCAATACGACCCTTTCTGGTTCGGAAAACCGCGAGCACATTCAACTTCCGTCGTTACTCCCAACAAGTTGGCTTATACCTACTGCTCTTTTGCTTTGACACTACTTTTACATAAAGAAATCCCAGGATCCTAGCCTCGGGCCTTCTTCGTTGCTTGCACTTCCTGGATCACTTCTCGCCTCCAATTGCTGCCTAACAATAGATGAAAGCTACTTTTGCGTCGTTGCGACAGAACCTCTCGATAATTCACCGATACGTCGTAAATGGATGTGATCCGTATTTTCGTATGTGCTCTCGTTTTGGCGCGTAATATTACCTAGTATGACTCTTTTCTTAGCATTTTGCTGAAATTCACTCATGTGAGCTCTCCCTCGGGGCATATTTTCGCTCCCCATCTGGGTTGCCTTCATTTCACCGACTCCCTGTCCCCATATGCTACATTATAGGAAATTGACGGCCCCTTGTTACTACCTTTACTTCATTTCTTACTTCATTGAACTTCTCGTACCTCGGGAGCAGCACTATAAAATGTGCCCGCAGCTATGTTGGAAGTTTTCACGTCTCTTGAAGACTTCTTCCCCTCTCTCCCATCCTCTCTCAGCTTGACCGTCCCCCAATAATGGGCTTCAAACACACTCTTTTCTTATGTATCGCGTGCTTTGCAGTGGTAACTGTCAATGCAACCGCTGTGATGCGCCGTCCCGACAAATACAAGGATTCTCCTTCCACCACCGGCAACCAAACGACTCCAGAGGCCCGCGACCTTGAGGAACGTAACAAAGGAAAGGCGTCTGTCGCGTACTTTACCAACTGGGGTATATACGGCGCCGATTTTCGTCAGTGTCCTGTCTTTGGCATATCCATTGCTCTAACACAACCAACAGAACCTCAAGATATTGTCACTGACACTTTGAGTCGTATGGGTGTTCCATTTTCTCTTTTTACAGTTGACGTATCGTAGCGTTTAGACATTCTCTACTCGTTTGCTGATGTAGACCCCTGGTCTGGAGCTATAAGGCTTACTGATTCGTGGGCTGATGAAGAGGTACGCAAACTTTCTGTATCCGATTCTACAAAAGGATTAACGCGTCTCTTTAGAAACATTACGACGGAGACAGCTGGACCGAAAGTGGGACGAATTTGTACGGCTGTCTCAAGCAGCTGTACCTCATCAAGCTTGCCAACCGGAAAATTAAAGTCCTCCTTTCCATTGGCGGCTGGACTTATTCTCAGGCCGGTCATTTCGCCTTCGTTACATCCGAATCCAGCCGGGCCACATTTGTCTCCAATGCCGTCACTCTCATCGAGGACTACGGTTTCGATGGAATGCAAGTCTCTTTTTCTATTCCGGCTCTCCCTGCATTAACCTAGGCCTTAGTGACCTTGATTTTGAATACCCATCCAATGCCGATGAAGGACAAGGTTTTGCCGACCTCATCACGGAACTTCGTACCGCTTTTGACAATCTTGCCAACTCTAAAGGCGATAGCACTCCGTACCAGCTATCCGCAGCTGTGGCTGCTGGGTCCAATAACTATGCCAATCTCGTCGTACCCCAGATGAATGCTGCCCTGACATACTGGAATCTCATGTCCTACGACTATTCCGGTGAATGGTTGGACTACTCCGACAACCAAGCCAATCTTTACGGTGGTGAGCGCACAGGTGTCAACACCGATGCCGCTGTGCAACACTACATTTCGGCTGGCGCGGATGCCTGGAAGATCAACATGGGTATTCCTCTCTATGGACGTGCCTTCGAGAATACCGACGGTCTGGGAGCATCTTACAGTGGTGTACGCTTCCGAGACTATTTTCTGATTGCCGTTTGATTTTGACATCTATTTTCAGGTCGGCTCCGGAACCATCGAAGCTGGGGTGTATTCATACAATATTCTTCCTAGTATGTGCCTATTTCTTGTATCTTCACATACCCGTTTGACGTCATTCACGCACAGTCGGCAATGCCCAAGTCTTCGAAAATACGGGTGATATCAGTAGCTACTCGTATGACTGGTCTTGCCGGGAGCTCGTCTCGTACGATACACCCAACATCGTCGCGCTCAAGGCAAAGTATATCAACGACTGTGGACTTGCTGGTTCTATGTTCTGGGAGGTAAGTTAATTTTGACGGGTTTATCGTAGAAGTCTAGGCTGACTCGACTTAGCTGTCAACCGATAAAGTCGGCTCCGACTCCCTTGTTGGCGCGGCCGCCGGTGTCCTGGGCACCCTTGACAAGACCAAGAATCACATCAGCTATCCTAATAGCAAGTGGGATAATATCAGAAGCAACATGGGCCAGTGGTAGACTTATGGCACTTATATTATCTTAATTATATACCGACCAGGCAGGATACCATATTTTACTTTCCTTCGTTAGAGACCCAACCGTATGGACTTTATAACAGCCGAATACAGATTGGGCGCTTCATCCTCCGTTGTTGATCTTCGAGGGTGTTGTGGAGTGTTTTTAGTGTATAGTTGACAGTTGCGTAGGACTTATTCTCGGTCGTCTGCTTTACAAAGCTGAAGCAACAAGTATTGTTCATTGATTGACACATTTAATAGAAACTATCTTTCATCCTGCGATATGGAGCATGATCCACGTTTGACGGACTATTATATCCACCGATGCTGTTCCTTGTAGTCGGGTTCTCGGGTCCCAGTCATGACTTGTAGCTTGAAGCTCCAAAATGATGTTATAGTTTTCGCTCCAACTACACAAGTCAAGTAATTCATTTTGAGGTCGTAGCCGCAAGGTATTTCGCCACCTCCTTCTCAACATCATACAGATGAGTTGGATTCAACCACAGCATAACGCGAAGTGGCAGATGACCTGCAGCGGTAAAGTTAGGTCCCAAAGATGAAACGAAGAGTGAGAAGAGCATACATATAATCCAGAGTATTAAATCCCTAATTACCGCCTTAAACCGGCTAATCTCACGCTTCCCATCCGTCTGGCGTCTTCCCAATCTAAGGATCCTTCCCACACGGGGAATCCTCATGTCCTCGTATGCCTTGGCAACTTTGGAAAGTGCCTCTGGGTCGGCAAGGTAATGGCGGAGCAGTAGGCCAAGCATTTGGGCATCTTCAAATGCCAACGACGCACCATGCCCAGAGTATGGTGAGGCTGCATGAGCCGCATCGCCCACGAGGATGATCCTGGCAGCGCCCGTTGCAGGTCCCAGAGCAGTACCATGAAGGGACGTCCAATACGGCAACGGTAGTATTTCGTAGCGAGGTAAGACGAGCCATTTCGTGAAGCGTGAGTCAGTGGTAATGGGTTGGGACGCGGCGTCGATTATCTGACGGAAAGCGCCAGTATAAGGGGACCTCCACGAACCGTGTTTTTGCAGGAGAATGGCGCGTAGGTCTTCGGAAGGTAGATCACGAGTTGGAGGGGTATCGGTCGCGTACGTGGACCAGAACATCACTTGCTGTTCGTCGACAGGAGTACTTACTGGCAAGGAAAGAGCATAGCCAAAGAACCCGTTACTGCTGAATGTCATGACCGCCTGGTCGGCCTTTATGCCCCTTTGGAGGGCGGGTGTGAGTGACGCGAAGGGAGCGAAGCCGCCAACACCGGTCAGGCCGCTAAATATACATTTAGGGAAAGTACGATAAATTATTCAAAGAAGAGACGTACTCGTATTGTGCTTGGTAGGCCTCTTTGCCAAAGAGCGCCTGTCTGCATACACTACAAGTAAAGGAGTCCTCGTGCAGAATTGTCCGACAACTTGGAGATGGAAATTCTGCATGGTCCCGTATGTATAATGCTAGCTTTGGCTGGGGGGAGTTGTCGATAGAGGTGAAGTATTCGAGGATATTTGGGGCTAAGAGATTCAGAGGAAGAGAGTTCCTCGAAGAAGGAAACGATAAGACGTGTCCACCTCTGACGTAGCTCCGATATGGCTGCACGACATGCATACAATCAGGCCAACCATAAAGATCACTGGACAATAAACACACCATTCCCTAGCGATGTCTCTTCAACCAAAACCTTTTTTCTTGGCCACAAAATGCGGCATGACCCAGCTTCCTAGCAAACATTGGAGGAACACGAAGCCTTGTGCCCTTCTCTCTAAATGGCATAGAATAGCTGGAGTCTACCGCAGTAGAGGCATTCACCGATCCACAGGCGGTGCGGGTATTCGACGCTACTTTTACCACGGGTACAACTGTGCATCATGAGATAACTGATACGTTGATTCTCGTGTCGTAACCATAGACCCTGGAACGAGAATGGTATGGCGCCCTTTGCAGATCGCTTGCTTAACGGATGGATCCCTTTCACCGCCGTTAGATTCAGAACAAAGAGTATCCTAGCAAGACTCACAATTTCGTCTTTGCGCCTACAATCTTCATGGAACACATAGTTACGGGACAGATCGCTGGTATTGACTCTCTTTTGCTTCTTCCTGGTGACTAAGACGAGACACCCCTGCTAGATATACACTAGCCTGATACAGAGAATTGAGACGCTGGATAATGCCGTTTGACTTGGTCATGGTGGCAAATGGGGAAGAACGATCGGGAGAGCCGGACCGAGTTTCTGTGTTGGTATTAAAAACATCGGCCTCTCCCGATAATCGTTGCAGCTTGTAAGTCAGATTCTGATATCAAAAAATGACTACTATCGACCTCAGGCCCTCGGAAGATGCCATATCATGCCGGTCCGTACTGAGGTCAACCTTCCGTTTGGGACACAGTAAGTATTGTTCAATTCTCCTTCATCTGGGTTAGTTGCCAACATGCACCCCTCCCTGTACGCCACATGTCTCCACGAGGTCGAACGCACCGCCAAGTTTCTCTCCGTGGTGAGGTTATCAAGGAGGAATAATGACACCAAGTTCGAGTTTGTGACCTACCAGACGTGCCTCGATCTTGTTGAGAATCCCTTGCTGCACGTTATGCTTTTGAATCATCGTCAAGACATCTCTGCATTAGAGGAAACTCGTTAGTATCGTTTGCTTCAAATCCCGACTCCCGACCATTGATTAAAATCGACCAGCACTTCTGTGTTCGTCCCCGCCCAAACCGATTTGGAAGGATATAGGTGGTGTTCCGACACTGGTGGATTTGACTCGGAGGATATCTCACAGTTTCTACCACTATCGCTGAATGCAAGCCCTTCCGGCAAACGATTTAAGCAGCGAATGTAGAAATGGACCGTATGTGCAATGTCTGCTATTACTCGCCAGTACGCTCAATGTTTCCTACAGACACAGATTTACTGGAGCAGTTTTGCTTCCGCTATTGACCGCTAGGTTTCAAAGCCCGCATAGACATATTGATGAGGCATTTTCAATGGTCACAAAGTATAGACCGCAAGACGATAAACTCCTCATATCTACGGAGGAATGTATAGCGCTTTCTGTAACCTATGTTTGTGTAGAAATGCCAAAGTTCGGTCGACGTGAGTGCTGTTTGAGTTTTCACCTTTCTGGTGGGCGTTGACCCAGTCTCGTAGTGCCGGCTGTCACAGCGACTGTCTACGATTCGCTCGTCAATTGCCTCGTAACTGTCGATCATCGATTGGTCGTTGGAATTGATAGAGTCGACACTGTATCACTAACCTTGGGTAGATTCGTCGACAAAGATATGCAGCAGATAGTGGTAGACGAGCCGATCTGCTTAGTCGCGGGTGTTCGCCGGTTCCTGAAGCAAAACAAGTCCATTTCGGATGTGGATTTCTACCTGTCTTCGGAGCCACGATTCCAAAATCGTTTCTCCGCAACAAGCCTTATGGCTCTGTGCCTTACTCATGTCTTTTCCGAACCCCGTTCTCTGGCTGATCTCTTTGTCTTTACGGGGACGAAGCCGGAATGGGCCGCGCAAACGGCTGTCCTCGTTTCTTTTTCGGATGGTCTGGACGCGGAGCCGTTCTATTATACTCCTGGTACCTTTAAACGCCTAGCGCACGTCTCCGAGAGTAGGAAAGATACCTTGGCTTGGCTGGAGCACGAGTACAACACTGTATTCTGCATTTCCTCGGTTGGCTCTTCTGCCCCTGTTCTGCTTTTTGCATTGAAGCTCGCGGATGGGAGTCTTATCTGGGTATTCCTGAGCGTAAGCATGGACGGAACCGCTGAGGAACCCCTTGCAGAGTCGGAAGTTCGCGACATACTTGCGAGTTTGCAGCCCGAATGTGTGCTGTGTGAAAATGTAAGTACCCAGTATATCAGTTGAACGTTCCCTCATACTGCAGTCCCAGGAGATCGAGCCATTGCAGGGTGTACAGAAGTTACGGGCCCCTTCCGAGTTAGATATACCTCCGGGTGGTAGCGATGTGAGTGTGTCGTGCTCATAACAGAATTCTGTTTGACACCTTGCATTGCTTAAGACTAATAACGAAAAGACGGACACTAATGAAGCTGGACCAACTGTAGAACGTTTGTTCCCTCTCGATCCTATTGCTCCTGTGCCGAAAGCGGCTACCCTTAGCCTTCCAAACGACATCCAAGAGCTTCTTGATGCCCTCCCTAGTCGCCGTGACGATGTAGGCAAACATAGCATCCTGCGTGTTCTTGCATCCCTCCTTGCAGACCCTCAGCTTGACCGATGTGGTAGTATACGTCGGTCTTGACGTAGACTGGTTGGCGCGGGTCGTTGGCCGACAGAAGTTGCGTAGCCGAGGATTTGAAGTAAGAAGAATAGACGAGTAGTAACTAGGTATATGTAGTCAGTAACAGAGGGTTAATGAGAGCTCACGGTGCGCAATATTGATACTCGGAACTCAGGACTCAAAGCTCGAACGTGGTGGGCAAAAGCAAGGGTCTATTTCCCAAGGTACGGCTTGACTTGTACAGTTAGGGGATGGCCGCACACGTTCTCTTGCATCACCAGGGCCCCGCTATGACATCCGGGAATGTAAGCGAAGAAGAAAAGATAAGAAAATAGTCCATTGGCAAAGTGAAAGTCCATAGCTAGGCCTCAACGTTGAACAACTGCTCCACCCGGGATTAGCGCAACTTCGTATAGGGAGAGTACGCTGCCGCCCTCAGCGTGGATGAACGGGTCGTCAATCCGTCATCGTCTCGATCCCCAGCGCAGTCCGAGGTGGTTACAGCCATCGCAGTCTCATCCTCGCGTCCGGTGTGTACAGTAGAGGTGGATGTTCAGCATGAAGATGGGGATAAGGAAGAGCACATAAGAATTTCAACTGCGAAGTGTAAGCAAAGAAAGAAAGGTATAATGGGACTGGATAAACGACACCGTGACCTAGACCAATTCTAACGTTCCCTCGTTTGGTGTAGCTCAGTCGTCATTGAGGAGAGCCCCATGTGAGTCAGTGCCTTGATCGACGTGTCATCGTCCGCATTGAGAATTTGAACTTGGCCTCATTTGAGCAATGGTGCCCAAAGTTTCGCGTAGTGAAGAGAGATTAACCTATAAAATGAGAGGGAAGAGAAAAGCAGTATGTAGTCATGAGAGAAGGAAGGAAAGCACAAGGAACCGAAAAAGGAAGGACGCGTCAGCATGCCTCGTGGCATCAATTCCACGAGCACGGCAACGCGTACTGCCACACCGAGTTGTCGATACAGCATCTCCGGACCCGTCGCTCGCTTCGCTGAATGTCCAGTATGTTCAAAGTATTACGGAAAAGGTCTCTCCGAAGGATATTTTGGAGGATGTTGTCGCAAATGCTATCACCCTCAGTAAATATACGAGTGTGAAGAGGAAAAATAGTGTTGATAATGGTCCTATAACTAAGCGGCAACGGTCAATAGTCAGTACTGTTCCTTTTGTGAGGCTGAGATGTTGTTGACAAAAGTATTTCAACATTTTCAACCCTCGACGCGAGGCCTGAGGGTTTGATATTTATTGGAGATATTGATATAGTTACGCGGTATCTGTTAGTGTGTATAATCTACGAAGACATCGGTTTGATGTCAGTGCGAGCAGAGGAATGGTGTGTTGAGAACCAAGTTTGGTAAACCTATGAGAACATTACTTGGTTATGGACACATGTATTCGATCATCGCCCGACGCTAGAGGTTAACGGATATGTATCCAATGTCCTGACGCATCACACCTGTATACTAGTAGGATACATACTCTATATACAAATTCAGCTCGTCAGCAAAGATCTCGACGCTTATTTGCATAGGAGTTTCACATCAAAAGATGTGATTGTGATACACAGATGCGCTGTTTCGAAGGTCCACAGTAGGCGTTATCGGGGGGATGATAAACGCTGACAATCAGTTTGCGGGGATGTTTAAGATACAGATCATGATGGTATCCAAATCAAAAGATTCCGGCGAGTTGCATATGAGTCCAAAGTGACACCGAAAATTGTAAGAGTCGTCCGATCTTGAAAGAATTACGGCCTTTGAGAGTTCTATCCGGTGAAAGGGAGGCAAGAGACTAGAATGTCTGCCCTGTCAGTTCCCAAGCAGTTAGGCATCGCCGAGTCTTGAGAGGATCCTTCAAAACAAGCTCAAACGCGAACCTAGACAAGAATAGCGAAGGATGTGATCCGGGCATTAGGTCTATTGTTAGGTACCGGTTTGACTTCCTTGCATTCCATCGCTGTTGGATATCGAACTCAGCTAGGAGCGTTGTACGCCATTTATCAGCTCATGTGTCGTATCCATCATGATTCATGATGTCGAGAGTGCCGATGTATCACCCAGAAATGAGAACGAGTGTACATAGGATATTATCCTTAGAGCATTCGTAGTGGTGGATCGTCATGCGTCGAGCTTCGCAGTCGACGAGCAGCCAGACATGTGCCGAGATCAGGACCGTAGGTGTGGCATCGGGTCTCGGCCCGCCGTAACAGAAATGATGACATCACGGCAAGCACATTCCCACGTGGCAGGAAAAATATCCTTGAACTTCGGCAACAGCTTGCTGCTTAATTCCCTCTGCCCACAGTTCCCAGCTGTCTATTTGATTTCCTATACCTTCCTTTTTCCCTCCGACGATACCCTGTACGCTCCTTTACTTAATATTATTAATCGCTGTCCAAGGTCATCGTCGAGCTCATGGATGGGGCGCAATTGGCGCGGTGGACGCGATTTGCAGGCAAGGGAGGAATTGGAAAGTGCACGGCAGTGAGAGACTGTATTGCAGAAAGCGGGGATGATTTAATGTTTCTCAAGGTATGTTGTTGATGTCTTCTCGCAGGCAACAGTTTCTGATATCTGGGCACGATATCCTTCTCACAGGACGACCCAATTATTGTTCTCATGCAACTACCCTCACCCGACGAAGGATGGTTCCTTGGCTACTGTGAAGGCGTCGTTGGGCGATTCAATGGCGCAGACGTTCAGTTCGAGAAGGGAAAACCATTGAAGAAACCAGTCCTTGCAAAACGAGGGAGCAGTCGACTTAGCTCGCTGGATGTCCTGGACACGCCCAAAAGCCCGCTCTTCTCAAAAGCAACATTCATTGAAGAGGAGAAGATCCCGGAGGTCGAGGATAAGGTCGATGACAGTTTCACCACGGTCATGACTGCACCTGATACGACCCCCGACGCTGTTGAAGACAGCCATCCGCTCTCTGACGGCGACAGCGCGGCTGTTTCGCCGCCAGAATCAATGTCTGGGTCGTCAACAGTACGCGAGTCGACCA
Organism: Desarmillaria tabescens; assembly: GCF_030435595.1. Taxonomy (NCBI): domain Eukaryota; kingdom Fungi; phylum Basidiomycota; class Agaricomycetes; order Agaricales; family Physalacriaceae; genus Desarmillaria; species Desarmillaria tabescens. Next base: position 9,408 of record NW_026848596.1, on the reverse strand, counting down.
CATTTAGCATGGCAGAGACAGCAGTGGACAGGGAATCGGCTGGGATGAATATTGGGTTTGCATTGCTGCAGGGGTCCGACGAAGAGGATGACAGCAGCGTGTACAGCGACGAAGACACGCTTCCCACAACGGAGACAGGCAAACAGATTACGGAAGAGACGTCGGAAGAGATTGCGCTTGAAACTGCGGCGATAAAGTCTGAGACGACGGCGACGACGACGGCAACAACGACGGCAGAAGAAGAGAAAGAGGAGTCGGAGAAGGAAGAGCAAGAGAACGACGAGGAGGATCCATCAAAGTCGCCGAGTCTGTCGGTGTGGGATATTTACGACGACTACCGCTATTCTAGAGCGACGATGCACCAGTCGTTGTCGACGTCTTCCATGCATTCCACGAACGGCCCTTCGGAGTCATTGCCATCCCCCTTGCTCCACACCAGATTTAGTAATTCTTCCCCGACGGCCTCGCCAACATCATCAACATTCCCGCCTGACAGTTCTCCTGTTCCCTCTACGCCTTCACTGCCGCCGCCATCACCCCTCGCGCCATCTCTTCCTCCAGAAGTAACGTCCCCGCCGTCAACGCCGCCTCTGGTGGTGAGAAAACGGATCCATCCATCTGCTTCGGATGGACCACGAGAATCTCTCTTTCTTCCTCACCCAAACGCGCCTCGCGCGCCCTCGACGGCCCCAGTGGAGCCTCCAACAACCAACAATCTCATCCCAACACTTAAACACGTTCTCACGCTACCCCACGGTGCCACGATCTACGGCAGAACATTAGGTGATCTCTCCAGTGCATATGGACCTGTGGGAATTACCTTCACCGTCGACCCTCCCCCACCGCCCCCTCCTCCACCGATATTCGCACCTCGAACCAGCAGCCCTTTGAGGACGACGAGCAGTGTCTCGGCTTTACGCGAATCTCCTTCACCACTGTCGCGACCGTCCAATGGGCCGCCTGCACCGCGCCCAAGAAGCAGAAGTTTTTCGGATTTGCATGCTGCAGCAGTGCAACAGATAACACCGTCACCAACACGTGCGTGGACAGCATCGGCAGCTCCACTAATCGTGACGACAACAACATCATCTCCGCCGTCCCGTCTTCGTTCAAACTCAGTGGCTCCGAAGCCCACCCTAAGGCTCTCACTCGAGTCCCCGCCTTCTCCGGCACCTTCCTCACCTACCACTACCTCTGCATCTCATTCTCTTTCTTTGCTCACCAAAATTCCCGAATCAAATTCCGAGCTGTTACCGCCTGCAACGAATGAATCTCCACTTACTGCATCATCTCCAGCATCCCTCTCTGCCTTCCCAATGCCTCCAAGGGGAAATTCACCTGCTTCTCTGTCTTCCTTCCCTCTTCCGCCGACATTACCACCGCCATCTATCACACCTACCACATCTCCGCCGCGTAAACTCTCCCTTCCAAATCTCCGCGCACGTACTGTCTCACACCGTGCTGCTACACTTCAAGCTCAACGGCCTCCGTCGTTTCAGTCTAGACCTAGCGTTTCAGAGAGTATACGGCCGTCTCTCGACACTGGCTCGATCAAATCCCAGTCAAGCGGGCAGCAGATCCAAGTCAAGAGCACCGAATTCGAACTTGTAGCACCATCCCCAATATCCACATCTCCTTCGTCCTCAAGTCCGTCTTCGCCATTTCCTCCAACAAGACCAATGCCTGTAGAAAGGCAAAAGTCGGCACAAGAAAAGCAATTGGATCGTGATCGCGAGACCAAGTTCCTCGCTATACTGTCCACGCCGAAATCGAAGCAAAAGAAGCTACGAAAACTAGTTATGGAAGGAGGTGGTATACCGATGAGCGTGCGGTGGCCGGTCTGGATGGAGTTGGTCGGAGGAGAGAAAGATAGCAAGGAGCAGCCCAGTTCGAATGGTAAGATCTCTGTCATAGAGACGTAGCATTATTCTTATCAAGACCCACTTAGGTGCCGTGGGAGGTGGCATACTTACCTCCGGTCCTCGCGGAAAGTCTCAAGCAGCACTAACTGCTCTCCTTGCATCCGAAACTTCCAACGCATCTTCTCCAGCTGAAAAGCTCGCACGGGCATATCGTAGGATGTGTCCTGACGTGGTTGGGAGTGACGAGCTACCCTCGATTCTCGCGTTCCTACTCACCCTAGCACCTGAACAAGACGCGTTTTGGATATTCTGCTGCGTGATGGACTCGTCGTTACGCGGGTACTTTACGGCAGACGAGCAGGCGCTAGAGATTGATGGTGAACTGTTCGCACGGGCGCTGGGCAAGGCAGATGGTCAACTTGCGCATCATCTCCTCACGAAGCTGGGGATACCCGCTGGGAAGCTCATACGCGAGGCTGGAGTGAGGAAGGGGTTCGTCGGTGTCATCCGTGACTCTGACGGCGATGAAGAGGAGCTTCGGCGAGTATGGGACGCGTGGGTATGTGATGGCCTGCCGACGGTGATAAAAACTCTCTTGACGATTGTGACCCTCCTTGGAGCAAAATTGATGAGCTGTAAGACCGATAGCGAGGCAAAAGACCTTCTCAGACGGGGCGTGTGTGTTGGGAGAGGTGAAATTGAACGGATCGGACGGGAGCGGGGGTGGAAGGTCCCAGAGGATGAGGTATGCGGGTCTATCATCTTGTCCTTTTGGTTTCAGACTCTAACGAGGCGTCACGGCTACAGATCCGTCGAGAACGTGCACGGATGACCCGTGTTTTGCTTGAGGCTCGAGGGAAGGGCCGAGGAAAGGCCCATGTAGGACTTGTTGGGGGGCGAGGAAGAGGGATATCGTTACCTGTAAGATGAACGAACTAGGTATTTGTATGTTATTCCGTATCGTGGCGTCGTTTCGAAGGAGGCGACAGGGTTCGTTGCGAAGGTAAATATGGGGAAAGTAAAGAGGGTGCTGTCGTCATTAGGGCTGGTTTTTTTAAATGCTTGCTTTTTAGTTACTTATTTTATCTAGGATTTTCATACGTGTATAGACTAACATGCTTTTTGGGACTTTTTTTTTCTGGTATCTGGGAGTGAGTAGTATGAGGTAGTGTACCCCGGTGGGTGGCTTCTGACACCGAAGCGGTTGCTATCATTCCGGCTGTGTTCGAATGGGTTTATTTGGAGGCGGGCTGTGGCTACGTAGTTGGGACGGATGATCGTCGGGAGCCACGTGGATACTTCCAATATCACAGAAGACGACAAAAACAGAAATGAAAAAGTTAAAATTGTACTTGAGTACATATCTAAACGCTTAAATGTCTAGTGGTTCCGAAGTGCTGAGCGTTGAGAGTTAACATCGAACGCGATATACCCGCAGTACTAGGGTTGTGCAGTGAGATCTCGAGATACGAAATGACGAAATGCATGAATGTTGGTGTACTTAAGAAGGAACTCGAGACATAGCGCTACCGTTAACGTTGGTATATTGGTAGTGAGAGCATCGGATACCGCCGTAGATACAGTTTTGGTCCGCATGGACTGAGAGATCGAAAACCCTTCCTTGTCAAATATCGATATCTTGCCGGAATGAATCTGGCTTTCTTTGAGCTGGAAGGTGAAATTATAATTGCAATGGTTGTCGTCTGTTGAATACGACATTGGCTTGGGGCGGTCGAGCCTGGAAGCGTAAAGCTGGTACTGTAAGAACAGATACGCACCTTTGGCATTTGTACTACCTTAGAGCCCGTGGTCCACGAGATGTAAAATTGGGTATAGAGCAGATATATAGTTAGGTCGACCTCTAAGATACTCGTCAATAGCAGGGATCAAAAGTTTTTGCGACTGCTAAAACCGACTTGATACTGGTAAGACGAAGAGTGTAATAAAGACCGAAGACTACGCAGATAGTGAGATCCCTGAATTGCGCATGTAATAGTACACGATACTGAAGGGAAATAAATACACGTCAGACTTATTGTATTGGCTCAAAAATCGCGTAGGCGCACCACCAAATCCATTCCTCCGACCACCTCCAGCAGCTGAGAAATTTGAACCTATGTATTCCAGAACAACGCTGTTTATCATCATCATATCAACGAGTCCAGCTTGGCGAGGACATCCAGCACGGCCGCGACGAGCTCAAACGTGGTATCTTCCCCCTCTCCCGACGGTCCCCCAGCCTCACGCTTAACTTGACTAACCAAGCCAATCACAGCTTCTCTTCCATCACTCCTGCTGCCCTCGGCGATTCTGTTCCTCCTCCTAGAGCTATTTGCGTTCCCCAGCCCACTCTCTGATCCGAACGGCCAGACACTAAACTCTGCAAGTATCTCGTCGCATCGCTGGAACGCACTCTCGCGCTCCTCATACCCAAGCCTGCCGAAAGCATTGTCGAGCACGCTGGCAGTGTAAGCCGCGCAAACGAGACAAACGGCGCGCGCTGTGCGCTCCTTGACAGCCTCTTCCTTCCCTAGGGCTTCTGGAGGAACAGTCGACGTGGTGGCGGTAAGGAGAGAAACGACACGGGTGATGATAGATTCCTTCGTGCGCACGTCAGCAACTGGGTGAGTTGCCATGTCAAACAGGAGAAAATTGCGTTTCTCGGTGCGAAGGACACCCTTATCGACAAGGCCCTTGGCAAGGCGCTCCCGGACTTGCTTGAGCTGGAAGCCGATTTTTAGGACGTTCCACGTCTCGCCTGTATGAAGATATAATGATGTGTACTTGATGGTCATTACGGGACGCACCAGATAATAGATCAATCCAGCTGCCAACACTCAATCTCTCCACAGACTCTTGGGTTTTCATCATTCTCAGCGTCTCGTCGAGAATGGTCTCGCCCGTGAGCTTATCACTTCGCACCTCGACTAAGCGCTCAGCAAGGGGCAAGTGCCGACGGTTCGGGTCATTGACGAGCAGTATCCGCCGTCGAAGGGCCAGTTCGAGCAGTATACAACCGCGAAGGGCATACGAAATGTTGTCGTTCCAAAAAGAGAGGTAACCCTGCTTGTCCTTGATGCCCAGCAACAGCACCTCTTCCATCAACGTCAGTTTGGGCTGCTGTTCAGAATCTGCACTCGCAAGATCTCGTGGGTCGTATGCGATCCTGGTACCACCTTCGAATGCTGAGCCTGCGTGTCCACCGCCATTTGCATTGGTATTTGAAAGTGTGCTGCCGCCGCCGACGCTATTGGCCGAGGACGGAGTGGGTGACGAGAGTGACGTTGACGACGAGGATGTTGCTACTCGTCGTCTCGACAGGCCTGACGCCATGAGATTTTAGAGGAAAAGGTAAAACAAGGTGTCTTGAGCGAAAGGAGGCTGAAGCGCAGCCTCCGCGGCAGTTCATCATGGTCACGGGACAACACTTTGATCCTTCTGGCCAAGTTGCGCCCAAAAATTCGGCCTCATACGCCACTCAATATATTTTTTGCAGTCCCAGTTTTATCGGATCTTTCCATGTACTTTGAGGCTGTACATATAGGCGCTTAATAGTCCAGACTCTACAGCGGCTTTCAACAGCCTCTCAGGATTGGTAGTCGTACTACTCCAATACCAAGCTGGCAAGGCGCTACACAATCGCTCGTATCAAACCTGCGAGATGAAAACAACATTGCAACTGTGGCGGTTCCGAAATGATCGTTTGTCGGCCTGGGTGAAGGGCTCTCTTCTCTAAATGAGAACTTGAAGCCAGTAAGTAGATGGGATGGTCCGAAGAAATGGCGAAACAACTCACTATGACGCACAGACCGCGTCAATGGATTGAATAGGTCATTTTCAACCCGTTCGGAAACCAGTTCCACTCATCGAAACGGCTTTATGCACCGGTGCCTAGCGGGATTTACCGGCATGAGCAGAAGCAATGATGCTAATCTCTGTCCTCGAACATGCAACGCCGTCTTCATTTCCCTGAAAATCACGAAATCGACACTCTTGGAAGCCGTCCGCGAGCGATATTTTTTGCCGTAAGTCTCTATTAAATAGCAAAGAGCAGAGAACCTGAAAGTTCACTTCAACTTCATGGCACCGGTCAAAGTCGACGCAGACGCAGAGTCCAGTATCTCCCTCTTCTCTCTCCTACTTTCAGGGCGGGGATCGGCTCTTTCCATCGTCGCGTGCGCGATTTTATTTTTCCGATTCTGGGTATATCCATGTCTGCCTCCGATGAGTCCAAATGCTCTCGTCCAACGACTTCGGGGAACCGTCGAAGAGACTATCGCCCTCTTCCGGGAGCACGGTCGCTTACTACTAGTAAATGTCGCGGATATCAACATCCAGTTAATACGGTATATATCGGAAAATCATACTCGCTGAGCACTCATCGATATATATAATTCATAGCTTGGAAGCGGATACGTGCGCACTCGAACGCACACTCCTCGACGCCAACCAAAGGGTATCTCTAACAAGCTGGAATTCCCTAGTCTTCTATCTACAACAAGCAAAATACATCTGGATCAATGCGCACCGCTATCAACGAAAAATCAACGCACTGAAGAGCAAAATGGAGGTACGACTTTACGGCATGGAGATGCACCATTTTCTTGACAGGAAAACTTGTTTACTAGATTGTGATTATCCAGGATCGGGAAGGGAAGTTGCGCGACGTGGTGGCGTGCAGGCGGAGTGGCCTGAGCATGGATCACAGCGAAGGAGAAGCTCCAAGGCTCCTTTGCCGTCAGTGCTCCGGCTGCAGTGAATATCAGGTGTAAGTAAGCCAAGCTGCCTAACTGTTCTCAATTGAATTCATAATCGATCAGCAGGGAATAACGCACGGCAAATCATCTTACGGACTGATCCTTTGAGTACGGATAGTATTGACTCGCACCGCGTTTCGTTGAGCCTTTGTCGCTAGTGCCTAAAAGATCCCTAGATTGAGATTAGTGTATATGAGATTAGTGTATATCGTATCCTTCTTCGTAATCGTACCGTCGATAATTCAGAATTCACGTAGAAACCTAGGTTCGTAGTAGTTATCCTCTTTCTGCATGCATATAGAAATCTCAGTCGATAGGAAACATTGCCGCATGCCAATACGCATCGTATACAACATCGAGAGTGCTCCTAGTCAGTTTCTGAGCTTGTACCTCATGGCCACTTATTTCAGGTGCAAGCCCCAACGCCGCCGGCGCCAACGTCAAGAATACGGTGACACGCGAAGCAGTGGGGATAACGGGGAAGCTATCGCAGAGAACCATGAATTCGGTTTATGCCAAAGCGCCAGTAATAGCCCCACCAGAGTTTCAAGGGTGACTGGAGGGGAACGAGGAAAATCGGTAATCACCGAGTCTTATTCGACCTATTGACTGGACGCCGATCGATACCGGGACAGCCACCAGTGCGAACTAAAGTGACTAAATGCCAACAAGGGGTATATAGAGCACGTAATTCCGTCGAGAGCTGGTGATATCGAATCCTGATTCCTCAGCATAAAAGGGACCGAGAATCAAACTGGCAAGTTCAACAGCAGGGCTGTCCTTAGATTTGGTTCAGATTCTCTCTTCGTAACGGCCTCCAATATGGCCTCTAACATTCAGAGAGAGCTGTTTCGTGACGCTTTACATAGGACCGGAGATAGGGGATTAACATGAGTCCAAATGCTCTCATCCAACAACTCTGGGAAGCCCACGCGCTATTAAAAGTCGCTTCTCCCTATCAGACGATGAGTGCGTCCTCGATGGTCTAGGTCCTGGGTGCATGACGCATACGAGACGTAGGGTACATCGGAGCGATGAGTATGAGAGACATTTGATGAGGACCAGGATGCATCGTGACGTCAGTAAAGGCGGAGACGTTATTGATATGAATCCTGGACGGTGCAGGTGTTGTTGGGGATTTTGGGGAAGATGACTTTGAAATAGCTTTCGAAGGTGGGACATGAGTTACCGAGGACCATCGATAATCCTACTAATGTCAAACTCGCGCGCCAGATCGTACGAAGAACTGTCCTGGTTGGTACTATGAATGCTTGCGCCCACTGCTCAGAGCCAGTGAAACTGGTGATGGTTCCCAAGGAGGCGCAAGCGGCGCTGAATGATTTGAGAAAGGAACCAAGCAGGGGATTAGACTGGAATTGATTATCGACACTGCGTTTGCTGATGGATGATCCCTAGTGCAGAATAAGGTGACTGATCAAATAATGAATTTCTTGAAAGCCTCGTAACATTGCAAGATGGCGCGTCGATTATCAAGGTGTTTCATGCCCTCGCTGAATCTGCGATTGGGACGTGGGATATCAGGGACATGCCCAGTGACGATGGTGGGAGCAGGTGGGAATTGTCCGGATTCAACACATCGAGTCAGTTCTTGGGTGACTGGGATCTTGAAGAAACTAGGATGAGTCCCGACCATGATTATACCAGGGATGACCTGAGTCTAGGATGAATAAGGGAACATTCAAAATAGTGGAATACATACCTTGCTGTCCAATGGATCAAGTCCCACTGCTCGCCTTTGAGCATTATTGACCTGGAATGTGGCTATGGCCCCGACAATAAGTTGGGCATGCGTGTCACCCGGGCCGAACAGCTTATCCCCTTGAACAAGTAGGATAACATCGTTCATATCTCGATTGAGGATGCAGACGTCAGGTTTAGCGCACCTGGTCTCCCCGCAGATGAGGAACCGTAATTCTTTGCGCGTCCGAATGGCTCGAGGACGATGGATATATCCAAGACAGTAGAAAAGCGCCACAATAAAATCAACGACTGCTGAATCTTCCGGCTCAGAGGGCATCATTGCGAGTCCGAGTTGAGCGAGGAGGTTGTAGGACGCGTCGTCGACTGCGTCGTCAGCGATAGGGGCTGCAAGGATCTCTTGGTGAACCGAGGGCACTGGTAAGGCTGTTTCGTCGAAGAACGTTTGAGTATCCTGGAAAGTGATTCTGATGTTATACGCGTCCAGGTCGTTTGTAGTCCATTCGTTTCCGGGCTTGGCTGAGCGGATATTATTGGCCATCGTTGTGGTTCGGTGGAGATGCAGTGGGCCCGGCTCGGGCCGTGGGCAAACATCTTTTACTTAGCCGCTTTCTCTTCTTTTCCTTCAAGCTCCTTTTGCTGCATCCTCTCAAGCTTTCGAAGATATACCCGCAAGTTTCTGGGATCCGTCCCTATGCGTTAGGGTAGAAACCTTACCGAACAATCTATTGCCTTCTGCAGCGGCATCGACCTTTTCTACCATTGACTGACTCTAAATTCTTCTCAAATGTGGCATTGTTGACGCTATCCGGAACAATTCCGACTATCAAGAAGCAGTACACTAGGTCATTATAAGAAATTCTCCTGTAATCCTCTACCTATTCCGTTCGACGATCCTGAACCTCAAGTCAGAATTCCTTATACCACCGACCACCCATGACACACCCAGATTCATCGTGACGCGTGTTTATTTAATACGGGGATATTTGTCCTCTCTCTGACCCCCGTGTCGTGGTCGACCTTCACTTCTTCCTATGACTCACCACTCACTACTATCAGGATGATGAATG
>NW_026848595.1:0-34225 GCF_030435595.1 Desarmillaria tabescens | reverse complement strand
CCTTTGCAGGCGGAGCGGCGGCTCTGTTTGAGCGACGGCGGGCGAGGCCAATGGGATGCATCATCAAGACACGGCATATTCCCTTTCCCACTTATCCCTCTATAGTAACTTCCTCCGGATGGAGTCCAAATCGGAGAGCGGCCGGCGGTGCCTTGCTCTGCTTCACCCGACGGGGGCTTAGGCTTCACTGGAGCGGCAGCGGCGTCGATAGATGATTTCCGGGATATAAGTGGGCTGGCAACGGCGCGGAGGAGTAAGAAGATGAATGGTTCCTCGTCTTCTGGGTGGATGTACGGCACCGAAAGGGAAAGGGGAGTTCGAGCGAATAGGGTCCTCAGGGAGGTGAGGGGTGGTGATGTAGGGTTCCCCGCGAGCGGCTGTGGTAGGTGCTCCCCAAAGCGACTGCTTATGCTCCTGCTGCACCCGCACCCACGCCTCTACGCGCTTGTCTCCCTCCCGCTTTTTGATAAAGTCCACCCTGGCGATTCGTTGTGCGGGCGACTCGAGAAATGGGAGCTGGCGCCCGACATTGGTATACGATGGTGAAGAGATGGCGTTGGACATGGTAGTAGTGGTGGTGATGATGATGGTAGAGAGATCGCCCTATAAAAAATGAAGAGAGCGCCCGCAGTCTTGGTACCCCTTTATATAGCTGCGGCAAAGGGATCGTTGACTGCCCTGAGTCATCCTGTGTTACGAATTACACATGTTTCCATGATACAGCGAATCTCGCCCGGGAACCCTTAATGTTCAACCAAGACAGACATCTGATTCACAGACGAACTGCTTTAGAACTTTCGAGGCTCTGCACGGAAGAAAGGAGCAGATTCAGCCGGTGGATCCATTTTTAGCCGATCACGAAGAGATTCAGATATAAGATGGAATTGAATTTCGCTCGCGGAAGCAAAAGTGTCTGTACATACAATGAGATACAATGCCGTGGGCTTGCAGGTGCCGTTCCCCTTCGAAACTGGATTGTAGAGTAAGAACAGGGCTCTATTCAGTGAGCCCTGTTCTAGCACCTATTTTGGCTGCCGTTCCATCAAATGTGTTGCAAGGGGCCGAGATGCGATGGAACACGTACACGCCACAGACTATACCTGCGGCTCAACTGATAAGATGAGCATGAGATGCTGCCTGATGCTGCGCCAAGAGTGTTCACCCTTCCGGAGTTCCTCGTCTTGATGTAACCCGGGGTTGGGCACCAGACGTGATACATACAACAGTCGAACTGAAGCACGAAAAAACTGTCATGCTCGCTGCGGCAAATAGAAAGATGTCGCTTTCCCGCTCGTCAAGTGTAGACAGACCGACTGTCGTATCCGTATCCGAGAACGGGGGAGGCCGCTGGTATATCCGGTGAGAAAGCTGTACTATTCAAGGAGATCATCGCCCGCAGGGATGGTAAATCACACTTAGAACTGGTCCTTGGGGACTAGATGTCAAAAGAAGCTTCTCCCGTGGGCTCAGGACTCTCCTTATCAATGGCAGGACCTGTCATATGTTCACCAGTATTCCGTTCTTTAGGTGGCGAAGAAGCAAACGGAATGGACCTTGGCTCGGCTGCGAGAAGATTAGCCTCGACCTGCAGGCCGCTAAGGACGGTCCTAGAGCAGCTGAAATGTCCTGAGGAAAGCATAAGAGGTTTACTGAGAGAAGTTGGCGGAACCGTCGTCAAGAGTTGGCGAAGTTACCATTAAATAGACAGACGTCGGCTAGAGAACATACCGAGCACGACAACCACGGAGTGGCGCGAGAAGTTCTGTAATGAAAATGAGTCGTCAGACGCGTCAACTTCCACTTGAAACCGCCAACTTGCCGCTAACGAAGGCGGCGATTCGGATTCCGGAACGGATCCGAACGACGCGCTATTCACGTGACGCGACACAGCCACGTTACGACAACCGTCCGACTGGCGCCTGTAAGTTTAGCACCACCACCGTCTACATCGTCGCGCCTCCAAGGTATCCCCGTCTATCTTTATTCTCCTCAGCGCATCGCCATTGAGGCATGGGTCCGTGACGGTATGTCTGGATTTAGCTGTTCAGTGTTGGTACGTCGATGAAGGAGAAGAGCTACCATATTGTTACGGGCTGAGCTACACTCTTACGATGTGTGTCACTTCCTTTTCTTTGTTATGCTTTCCACCATGGCTTATTGGCGTGCTAGGCTGCCGCTGTCTTCTGCTGCCAACACGCAGAACGATATTGAACGATATCGCCGAGCGGGATCCTGACGGATCAATGCGGTCCACCTACGTCATTTAGGAAAGGCAGAGATGACGCGTCCGGCATGCAAGAGCGATATGTAATCCTTTTGATTCGTCAGACACCACAATGCCGCTCGCATATATATAATCTGAACGACATTCACCATATCTACTCGTCGACTTGAAACATGGACGTATCCTGCTCAGTGAAATTGAACAACGGTGACTCGATTCCAGTCCTTGGTGTGTACATCAGCCTTTCCTTGGTTTGCAATGCTGACTGCCTGGGTGTAGGGTTTGGTGTTTGGACTGGGATGGATCCTGAAGCACAGCGAGGGTCCGTAGAGTGGATACAAACAGCTATCAAGGTGTGTGAAGCATTGACCTAGCATGAATTTCTGCTAACGTCCATGTAGGCTGGCTACAGACACTTCGATACAGCCCTGATCTATGGTGCGTGGGTTAGGTTGTGAATTTTCGTCCTGCATTGAACTTTCCTCAGGTACGGAAAGGCCCTTGGGAGAGGCGATACGCAAGTCTGGTGTCCCGCGGGAAGAGTTCTTTATTTGTACCAAATTTCCGTGAGTCTGGACTCTGCCTTTTTGGATGTGGGAGCTCAACGTGTCGTTTGTAGGTGGAACTATCACGGCAGAATTATAGAGTCATTGAATGAAAGCCTGGAAAGTTTAGGAACGAACTACGTAGATTTGGTACGTCTACTGCGGCCGATCCCGTACTTTCATTCACCCCGTCGTAGTTCTTGATGCACTGGCCCCAATATGTCGTTTACGAGAGTAAGACCTTTCCCCCGGTGATCTTTATCAATCTGATTTATCCCAGAGGACAACTTTCTTCCTCGAAATCCTGATGGGACACTCCGCGTGACTGAAGAACGGAATTTCAACCAATCATGGGAGGTAATGGAGAAATTATTGGAGTCGGGAAAGTGCAAGGCGATTGGTGTCAGCAATTTTTCTATCAAAACGTATGTTTGACGGTCTACTGTTGCTTGTAACCTTCACTCACAGCTGAACAGATTGGAAAAACTTTATACGACGGCCAAGATCATACCTGCCGTGAATCAGATCGAGTGAGTCAGACTAGTATGTTCGCATTTTCTGAAACTTGATCTGCGAGCGAACAGGTTGCATCCGTATCTCGTTCAGGAAGAATTGGTAGAGTATTGCCAAGGGAAGGGCATCGTTGTTGTGGCGTACACTCCTTCGGGTACGGATGTCGTTAGGAAGGATCCAGTTATCGTCGAGCTGGCGGCGAAATACAATGCTACGCCAACACAGGTGATCTTTGCATGGCATCTTGCACGAGGTGTGGTGATTATCCCGAAGAGTGCTGATGAGGGCAGACAGAAGGAGAATAAGAAGGTAGGTTGTCATGGCTGTTTTGGTGTGAGTGTTTCTCATAGATTCTGCACCTAGCTTCCGGTCTTGGACCCTGAGGACGTGAAGAGGATTAATGGTCTGGATCGGAATGACCGACTGTGTAGTAAGCACATGGAGGTGAACGGGACGCTTTGGGGTTGGACATATGAGCAGTTTGGTACGTTTCTATCGCTTTTCTGTCTTCTTTTCTCTTATGGGCATTGTAGGATGGGCGTAGTTGTTCAATTGATGGGATCTGTCTTTTCTCGATATCTAGAGCTACTTTGTTGGATTCGACACCTGCGCAGATATAATGTCTAGCTGTCACAGAGTAATGATCCTTGACCTGTCTGCAGGTCCCTTTACCTCACTTGTAACATCTATCACAAAGCCCAGTCACCTCGCTCGTCAAGGTTATCTGGAACCAGTTATTGCCTCGCGTAGACGCAAAAAGATGGTACTGCCACAGCCATCGGTGCCGCCGGCATTTTCTGCCAGAGGCAACCCTTTTCTCAACTTCGCCTCAAGAGTCAATATTCAAAGTATTGGCAAGCACAACAAAATATTTGTGCGGCACGTATATACCATGCTGAGTGTATAGATTTTCCATAGTGCTTACAGACTTCATTGCGTATTTGACTAATGAATCCAGGTGCGTTGTGGCATGTGATCTGATGTGTCAGCCAAACAGGGGCCTGTTACAGGGCCAATGCAAGGCAACGGAGACAGTTGCATCTTGACTTTCTTCTACCATGAACAGTTTAGCATTGAGGCCAGATTGAGTGGAGAATTGCTGAGAGTTTGGAATTTTCTATTTTCTGATCTTTTATAGAATATGCAGACTTTCGAACAATTTCTTTCTCTAAGATATCTGCATTCTACTATTCTCCTATTTATTGTAAGATCATCTTTTGTTTAAGTCAAAACATGCTGTTTGATGAAATTTTCTGCAATGATATCATAGCCTCGAGATATCTTATTGGAATTCTTCCATAAATGAATAGCACTTCTCCACTCTGTCTGGTTCTTGCACTGTCTCAGAGGATCCCCAGTTTGATAAAGTTGTACTCTCCCTATATACCAAGTTTCTGCATCAGCACTCCAGTATCCAACATCCAATCCTGAGCCATGAAACACAGTTACTTTTGGAAAAAAAGAAACATCTTGTGTTGGGCTACTACAAGTCAAAGAATGATTGTAGACTTTATAGACACCAGATATAACATCCAGCTGATCTGAGCGAAGTTTTTCTGCCCAAATCTGGGAGTAAACTTTTCCTGTTCTTTTGTCCCTCAATTCATAAGATTTCCCATCTTGAGAAACTGAGTTATCTGGTCCTGATAAAACAAAGTTGGAATCCTGAATATGATCAAGAGCAATGCACCAGATAATCCCTCCTTGCATCAAAGCAGCTCTAAGGATAGCTGGATGAGCAAACAGAGCAGCTCTTCTCCAAAGATAATAGGAATAATCAGAGAGGTCGGTTTTAAAACCAATAGGTCTGTAGAGAATGGGTTCAGGATTATGCAGTGGTTGTTGTGAAGAATTTGAAGACAATGTTGGAGATTTGGTGCCTAGCTGAGCCATTGTGAAGGCAATACCAAGAGAGCACAGCTCTTCAACCACATTGTCAAGAGATAGTATATTTGATAATCTCAGACAGTGTAGAACATCAGAAGCACGATGAACAAGGAGAATATAAGGCACTTTGTCTGAAGATGAAATCATTTCAAGCTGATAGCCTGTAAACTCCTGGTCTTGAGATTGGACTGGAGTGACCTTCAAAGAGGATGGAAAGGAAGCCAAATAATGGGGAGATCGAGGTTGGAGGTCCCACCAATGTACCGGAAATTGGCCAGAGTACCTTTTGACTTTGTCTGTGCCAACTGTGACTATTGAAGCTACCCATTCAAATCCTTCTGTTAAGCAGATCAAATCCCTATCCATGGCATGATGTTGTTTATGATTATCGGGTGGTGCACTGCAAGATCCTAGCCATTTCTGACACAATCCTTCTTTCTTTTTCTCAATCAGAGTTAAAGGCGAGGTCGGTGATGATGAGGGAAGAATGATTAACCCAAATCGATATCGCAGCACCCGTTCCAAAGTAGGGCCTTTCCGCTGCTTTGACTCAAGCTGCTTCACAATGAAAGAATACTTTTGCGTATATGCCTCTTCCCATTCCTGAAGATTCTTCAAGATCCCGTTACCACTTGAACCAGACCCATCAGTGGATATCAGACCATCGTTGCAAGCCGGTTCTAAGTCCATCGTCAAACCGAATACATCTTTCCGGTCATCAGTCTGAGCGCACTCAGTAACGTGTAGAATGGTACCATCAAATTCATGATTCAAATCCCATTCTTTCCACAGCGACGAGTAGCGTCGTTGAGACGGAGTATAATCTTCCCAGATATCAGGTACGTTACGAAGGGGAATGTGCTGTCGGACTAGATAATCTTTTCCATCCACTGCGCCCCAAAAGAAAACGTTTACTCCATACGTTGGGCAATCTTTACGTTGAGCATCATGTTCCCTGGCCTTGCGCTTCTGCATATCTCGAGCTGATTCACATTGAATCAATTGCTCTGCTTCGAGCTCACGACGAGTGAAAAACTCTTGCCACGTTTCGCCCAATCGTTGACATGTACACACATCAGAAATAGTTTCCGGCGCTCGTGGTTCTGATGAAACTTGGTTCTTCGACTCCTCCTCGGATGAGGATATGATAGATGTTTTCCATGGTAGTTGAACACCGTCACCGTGGTTATTCCATTCCAATTTAAACACCTCTCCGGTAATCCTCCTCCGCCATTTCCCTGTAATAATATCAAACGTAGATGCAGAATAAAGGGGAGCTGCTACCCGTGGACAGATTCGAGTCGGCGGTAACTGAATAGGGAAGCTACGAAGCAAGTCCGGGTCTTCCGGGGAAAATATGCAAGTTGACGGTCCCCAATCGAACCATACTGGCACGTTAAATGCAACGTAGGCCCGGACAAATTGAACGAAGTTGCACGTTCGAGGATCAATAAAGAGTCCAACTCTGCATGACTCTGACCCACCCCAGCAACCTGTGTCTTTTTCAACCAACCATGAATTGCGTACTAAATCCACCCATCGATGGCCTACTTCTTCGGCTAATAGAGCAGACCACGTATCGAATTTATAACCATCAACATCAACGGAAGCAAGTGCGAGTAGGAAGGATATTTCTGCAGCCATGAGGAGAAAGGCGTCACGCGAATGTTTTGCGGCAAGTATTACTGCTGATTTACTAGACTTGGCGTGACGATAACCATATTGCCATGGTAATGGAAAACTATGGTGATCAACGCTACGTTGACGAACAATACGTCCTTCAAGAATTTTCCTGAGACATTCTAGTAGCCCTTCCAAATTCTTCCAATCCTCGGCGAGCGTTTGGTGTAAAGCCCATAAACCCGGACACGGGGAGAAGATAGGTAGCGACAGAGGTGTAAAATTCAAGCATCTGAATAAGTTGCACTTGTAAATATCGGAAGGGCACGTAGGCAGGAATCCCTGGTAAGGCATTCCATTCGACGCCCATGAACGCCGGATGTAAATCTCTGGTTCATCGGGCCATACATCCGCAGGGTTTTGAAAAGGAAGTGTCGTTCCAGGTATGGGCGGGAGTGTATCCGAATGCAAGCATACATGAAGATGGCCGCAGTCATCTTGAATGGTCGTAAGTGAGTCCATGCCTACCAAAACACGTTAAACAAAGGCCCATATCTCAAATCCAGGAAACTGACCGCGTAAATGCATTTCTTTACCGTGTCAGGAAAAGTCTCTGGCTCACAATGCCAATGGCAACCGACCACGCCAAAATTGAACGGCAATTCTTTATAAAACGCTGCAACCGCAATAGATGTGCAAGGATTTGCGTTCCGATCGATATCAACGAGCCCGGAGATAGGAAGCAGGACCGTTCCAAAAAGGACAACCCGAGTTTAACTCGGGTGGAGTATGTATTACGGTAAGTAAGTAGTTGAAAAGAAAAGGATCGCAGTTTCAATGTTGAACATCCTTCATTTTCAAACTCCGAAATTTGAATTGAATCACTGACTCTTACAGAGCAATCTCCGAGTCAGCTCAATCGTCTTCGTTATACATGAAATCCAAACACGTTTAACACGAGCAGACTTCAGGCTAGAAGAGAATAACACGTAGACATCGTCTGGGTTGACAGCTGACAAGTAACAGCACCGAGCTCCTCGAAAGGACTCATTCAACCAAGAACGACACCATAGGTGTTATCCACTTTATGTGACTGTTTGCATGCTCATGTTTTGCTTGTATAGTGTTGTGCAGGTCATCCAATAATGCGCGAGCGGACAACGCATCGGACGTGAAGCACGCGACGCGCCCCGCACTGTGGCATCAGTCATACTGGATGAGTTGCCACTATTGCGAGCGGGGAAGGTGCTGAAGGCCAGTAAATGTCCAGTTTATGAGATCAGAACATATTTACTCACCTACGGACCCTCCAGACAACCTTATGAACTTCTTCAGGTTCACAATCTTAGCGAAGAGTTGTCGAAACAGTCATGTGCAGTCATCGCAGCCAGAGGGAAGATTAATGGTACTTTATAAGGCGAACTGACGACAAGGCGACGCTGATGACCGAGCGGCGAGGAGGAGGAGAAAGTAAAAGATAACTTGATTCCGGCATTACCGAGCCGCTGTATCGATCATCGATCACTGATCAGCGCTAGCCGGCACTGGTTGACACGGCTCAGACTCAGAGCACCGAGGCAACGACAGAACTCAGGGGGTGAGCAATCCACTCGAGGACCGTGAGAAACTATTGCGGATACGGCTTAACTCTGTTCAACGCACCTGCTTGTACTAACGACAAACGCTACACTCAGATTGGAACCGTCACCGGGATGCCTACAGACTTGTTGCTCATCTCCTTCGTAGGAACAGGCAAACAAAGCACCTTCCGTCCCATCACATTTCATGAAGAAGATCTCGACTTTCACGCAACGGAACTGCCCACATTTGTTGACAATCCGGAACTTTCTCTTGGGACGTTCGTTTCCTCTACGCCTTACACTAGAAATGGCTTACCCCCGTCCCATCTCTCGAAGGATTTCCTTGGTTGGAACTCTCCACATTATTGGGAAGATCCATTCAGTGATAGTGCGCTTTTTGCTCACATAGCACTTGTCCGAGAAGGACACCTTACTATTCACTTTGCAATCAAGGTGGTACTTCATGTCGACGACGATCCCCGGTCTCGAGGTTTCAATGTATACGAAGTTCTTAGGCGCGAAGCAGTCTTTTATGCACACTGCCTACCTACTGTCCAGGGTGACGCCGTTCCCAGGCATTACGGAGTCTGGGAGGCTAACACTTCATGGGCCGGCCACGTTGTTATCTCTGTGATGGAGTTTTCGGAGTGGTCATGGGATAGGCAGATTAGAGGGACAAAACATGACACGCCGGAGACAAGGTAGGCGTATGTTCGTCCCGCATACTGTATAGAAATATCTGAGCAACAATGAAGAATGAAGATTGCCCGCGCGCTACAAAAGATTCACGACGCTGGGGCAGAAAATGGTCAGATAGAGCCAGGATACGAGCACCATTTGCTGTATGACTGGCGGTCCGGTAAGGCCCGGATCGTTGATTTCACGCATGGCCACACACATACCTGCGAACGCCAGGTTCCTCTGAAACCATACAGAGCGCAGTTCCGCTTTGGGCCGCCTTTCTGTGGAGAACTTACTCGCCTCGGTCGTATATTAGGATTTGATGGACCCCATACTTTTTGTGCGTGGCGTGTTATCGTCGCTCTGCTTTATATTGAATCCCAGGACCTAGTGACAGAAGATGCCGAGGTGCTTGATGCCATAACATTCCTCAAAAAGTATCTTGAAGAACATCCAGCCGTTTCACGACAAGAAGCTCTAGATGCTCAAGAAAAGTACCTTAAGGATGAATGGCGCCTTGTGGGGCCTGAAGTCTGGCGTCTTGAATCTGGGAGATGCATGGATTACGAAGATTTCTTTAAATAAGTGGAAGGAATGGTATTTCCCTCAGTATCCTATTCAAATATCAGAAAAGCCAGACTGTTCCTGGCGTCGTTCGGCCATGTATCATTGGGTAACCGCATCGCACTAGGAAACTCTCATCCACTGAATAATATCATCACTCAATGATGTTCCGTTCATTTTGCGCGTTTCCTTTCTGCTTTTGCGACCCGTGTAATACCGACGAGAAACTTTTCTAAAAAGGCATCAATACCTACCTCGTAGAGTTCCCAATGATGCAGGAGAGTTGCAGGTGAGGATCACCAGGCGGCGTAAGCCCTTGAACGTACGAGTTACCGTGTATTACCTAGCCAGCATTCCTATTATAGTAGTATCCCCTAGCGTAGTCCGAGCCTGTAGACGTACTAGTAGGGACAAACCTTGAAGTCAGGTAGACCAAACACCAGAACTAGAATAAAGAGGTAGGAGAAAGGACGAACTCGGTGAGCTTGACTGTTTGCGTGTCCGGCGTCCGCGTTGTGCTTGTATGGTGTTGTGCAGGTCATCTAATAATGTGTGACAGGACAACGTATCGGATGTGAAGCACACGACACGACCGTGACGCGCCTTGCGCTGAGGCATCAGTCTTACTGGATGGGTTGCGAGGGGGTAAGGTGCTGAAGGCCAGTAAGCATCCAATCTATGAAATCAGGACCATATTTCCTCACCTACCGACCTTCCAGACAATGTTAAGAATCCCTTCAGCTTTTGGAGGATTTGTCGAGGCAACGCTGGACACGCTAATGACCGGGAGGAGGAAAAGTAACTGAGAGCTAGATTTGATTCCGGCACAGCCGAGCTGGTGCATCGATCATCGATCACTGATTGGCCGCCACAGGCTAGCACGGTCCAGGCCGCCGGCATCGTGGCGGACTCTTTCCAAATTCCCGTTTTCTGGGGAGTTACAGTCTCCATTATTGTCGAACCCAAACCTGATGGCGACGCTTGTTACACCTGGCTCTCACTACGATGTTTGTCGACAATTATACCGTGGAAACACAATACTCCTGCCCCCTCAAATGCACAGTCAAACGGTACCGGCAGGACGTCGATGAACGACCTGGCTTCATTCTCATCTTTGCTCATGGAACGGGATTTCGTGAGTCCCTGGTTTCGTTCGGAAGGATTGACTACTGACTCTTCTCCAGATAAAGAGCATTGGGAGGTGACGATACAAAGGATATTTGCTCTAGATACGCTGAGTTTGGTACGGGAAGCTTGGGCAGTCGACGCACAGACACACGGAGACGCTGCTGCCTTGAATGAAGAGGCGATGAAGGATCCAGATTTCAAGTATTGTGAGTAGTCCAACGACGTGCATTACTCGTTCTGACTGGCGATAGCCGTTAGAGACTATGCTGAAGCCTGTGCCAACGTATACAAGACCTACCTAGCGAATAGGATCCAGAAAGGCAAATACAGAGTCATCCTCATTGGACACTCAGCTGGAGCCTCTTCAGCGTGCGTGGCAACTCATTATCGCGCGCATACATCCAACTCACTCCTCTTAGTGCACTAGCGACATCCTTCCTCGACCATATTCCATTTGCCGCGCTCGTTCTGATCGAACCGACAATCTGGCCGGAAGAATTAACAAGTCCTGAGCATGATTCACCTATAGTTGCCCTTGCGGCGCAGGCGATTCCACAGCGACGTGATCATTGGAAGTCCCGGGAAGACGCAAGGAGGTACCTTGTTAAGCGTATCCCGTGGAATATGTGGGATCCGCGTATCCTTGACATCTACGTCGTAGGTTTATCTTACTTGCCCTACGATTTTTTGACAAATGGGCGGTAGGAACACGGCTTGCGACCCGACACGTCGAACGGTGGCGTTAGGCTCAAATGCCCTCCAAGACATGAGGCGTACCCGTTTGTCAATATCCAGGAGGCGGTCTTCCCCATTGCAGAGCTGGAGAGAGTGAAGGGAAAGTTGGCTGTACATTTAGTGTACGGAGAGCGTGAGGAAATGATGTACGTCGTCGCTGCCTTCTCTGGGACATTCCTTCCATTAAATCCGGTCACAGCTCGCGAGAGAAACAAGAAGCCCTGCAAAAAGTAGGCAAGATTACGTCTGTGACGCAGATACCTGACGCTGGACATTTGGTGAGTCCACCAATGGGAAACGGGGGTCTACAGCTCATATTTGCGGTTCTAGGTGGTTCAAGAGGCTCCAGACTTGCTGGGTGACGCGATTTGGAATATCATACGCGGTGTCGACCGTTCAGTGAAATTGTAAACAGTTGGAATAGACTATGTGCATCGATTCCCTATGCGCTCGACAGAGTAGGTGCTCCTCAGCGTTTCGTCTCTTGCGATCATGGAAGCGGAATGAACGGCCTTCGGGACGAACTCCCGAAGGCCTCCTATTCCTTCTCACGCTCTACGTCCTCCCTATTCCACCGCTGTAAATGTGCAATGCTCAAATTTCTGCTGCGCAGAAGACGCGACAGAAGGTGTGATATGTCTCAGCAAATGGCTTGTATTCTTATTCCTATAGTTGCCTACGAACCTGGACACCTGGCGGCTTCCAGGATACACGAAAGACGACGAGGAGAGGATTTGGGCGACGCTAGATGAGGTCTTTCGAGAGCGCGGCGTTGTGCTCTGGAAAAGCACAAACAGTAATGCTACCTGCACATTGGTCCCGCCCGATGCTTGCGTAGTATCAAATGGGTTCTCGTACGTGACGAACAACAGGGAGCGCGAGGGTGGCCTTGGCGCGTCCAGGCGGATGCAGCGGTACTCAACATGGGTTCGTTCCCCATGTCAAATTTCTTCAAAGTCTCATACCCCGAATAGAACCCCCTTACGCGTATCGGTCGTATCGAAGACGAGCGCGACTTTGCGATACGAGTCATTGTCATTAGGAACGAGGGACACGACCATCTGAGAATACTCAGAAAACTAGCGACAGGCCCTGTTAGCCTCATCAGCGAGAACCACACCCTTCCGATGCAGGCTGAATTCGTCTTTGAAGACATCGTTTTCGGTTTTTTCCCTAAGGTTGGCGCACCAATGGACGAGGCCTTTGGTTATTGGGCGCAGAATTCCGTTGGGGACGTGCTGGATATGATCATGCAAGCATTAGAGGTAAGCCGTTGTCGCTGTCGTGTTCATTGCTTATATGTACCAGGGTCTAGCCTTCATCCATGATCTGAATATTGCCCATCGCGTGAGCAATGTTATGAACGCCGTTTGACCATTCCAAGCTCATCTTTTTTCCCTCAGGATGTATTCATCTCCAATTTCTTGGTTCAGTGGTACCCCGAGTCTATCCGCGCCGGCCATCAATCCGTATCACGTCCCCGCGTCTACCTTATCGACTTCGAGACAGCCCAAGAATATCCTTCAGATCAGCCTTGGATGACCGGCTTTCCTTTGTGCAGCAGCTTTCCAGAAGTCTCCACTTACTCCCGACCTCGTGCCCCCGAAATGCTCACCCCCGATAAACCTTACTCCGCATTCAAGCTGGACGTCTGGCAATTCGGTTCCAGTCTCAAAACCTTTCAGGTATGTGTTAGCGCCTTACTGCGTGGATGGATGTTTTCATGAATGTGTGTTTTTGCAGAGCACTTTTAGCGAGGTAGATGCTATTTTGGAAGAGCTGGTTTATGAGGACCCAGTGTCGAGACCAAACGCGAGCGAGGCGCTGAACAAACTTGTTTCTACTGTCTACGCAATCCCTCCTGCGTCTTTGCTTATTCTTCCACCAAAAAACAATAGGAAATCATGACTGACGTTATGAACTGCTCTAGACATATCGAACTGAGAGCGACCGGCGCTCGATGACAACTTTGCATTATTGGTCCCCCCCCTCTTACTGACTCTTTTATGTGCTTTCTACACCCTTACGAGAGCCGCTGTTCACGTGCCGTTCACCTCGTTCTGAACCTATTACATGGTTTCGGGCGATCGGCGTGTACGCAATTCCGATATGGAGTCCCATTTGGAAGCGCAAGGTAGCAAGGGGAAGAGAAGTAGAAGCCAAGTCGCTGAGAGCAAGCAACGCAAGTAGGAACAGAGGATTTAGCTGGTACGCATGAAGCGGGTTGACAGGGCCCGCGATTCTCTCATTTGGTGGATTACCCTGAGTTATGTTAAGCAATGAAAACCTCTGGTTTATGATATTCTTTAAACGAAAGCAATAGACTACAGTTTCAAGAGGCAATCCGATGGCGAGAGAAATCAAAGCGACACAAAGCAAACAGAAACTATCAAAGCGGCAGGAAGGCAAGATCAAGTACGCAAAGCCACAAAAACGACGGCGGCGGAAGGGAAGAGGATGAAAAACAGATTGTCGGGGAAGCCGCCGTCGTTGTCGTAGATTGCCGATGCTGACACCCTACGCATCTTGGGTCGTGTTAATTGCAGGAGCTTCCAGCTGGAACATAATGGGTGCAGGCAATCGGTACTGATTCACGATACGATCATGGTCAGCAAGGGGAGTATTGCATGTGCAGAGTTGTGTATGAGGCGACTAAGAAGCTCGTTCCTTATTTCAATGGTGAGAGGTGAGCTTGATCCGGTAGAATATGTATCGGGGCACTATAACAAATCACATTAGCCCCATCTTCCACGTACGCAACCGAACAAAACACCTGTACTTCTCCTCATAAATCTTCAAATGCGTAGTATTTGCCAACTGGACCCACTTGATTTTCGGAAATCTCAACAGCCACGACATGATGGCTTTTCCTTCCCCTCGTCCTCAGGACTGCTGATATACAGCATCAGATATGTGTCCTTTTGTAAGATATCAACGATCAACCGCGTCTTTGAGGATACCGGATCTCGGAATTTAGATGTCCTTCGGCTATCTGCCAGTCAGAAAAGAAACACTCGTATGGTGTTATATACCATTGGGTTCCTCATGTGCGCTTCGAAAGATATTATAATATCCTTGGGCCACTGGTCATAAAGCGGCTTGGTATTCGTTTACTCGGTCGTACCCTCCTGTCTCGTCCTTCCGTAGCATGGCTACAAACTCTGGAGAAGGTCGGTCCCTTATTGGTAGAGCTCCGTCGACATTGGGGGGTTGAGACTCATACCATCAGATTTAGCCTATAACATGCTGCAGAATGTCAGACACACGTCAGTATTGCAGTAATATGGTATGATGCATACTATTCATGGGCGAATCCCGGTCATCTATGGAGAGATAAGAGGGGATTAGCGACATTTTAAGGTCACCGAGTACCCTGTGCTACATCCTGTAGGTTTTGAAGCCAATCTTGAAGTCTACGGTGCCAGTATTTTCGCGAGACGCGGTAAGGTCGATGCTGCAGACATGTTTAAGTGCTTTCTCTGTTTCGTAGTGTCTTCAAACATGGGCGAGGGATGAATCAGCCGCAGGTGGGCACCTGAGAGGAATCCATATTTTATGCACTGTCTTTCCTTTGATAATACAGCAATGGATGGTCCTAGGGAAACCTAAGGGCTCGTCCGAAACCAGTTGTAGTTGTATCTGGAGAGTTAGTGGCTTACATATAAGCGATAACAGAAAGTAACATCGCACGCACGAACATGCTTAAGTCCGACCTCTCTTCGGCAGCGTACTTAGTAGAGACACCAGGAGGGATCGCATAGACCGGTTAAAATCGGGACATCGGTGAATCAATCATTTTTAGATGAATGAAATCCTTGGGAAGAGAAGGTGGGATTGAGCTGGTCAAGCGGCATTCGTGGCATTATTCATGTGAGAATTTGCACCCAATAGCCAAAGGCCCTGTCCATCGTGGCGCCGACCTTGGGGAAGAAATCGAAAATGATGTCTTCAAAGACAAATTCAGCATAAGTCGGGAAGTTGTAGTTTCGCTGATGAGGCTAAGAGGACCTGTTGTAGGTTTTCGAAGGATCCTGAGATGATGGCGTCCTTGGTTTCCAGTGACAATGATTTGTATCACAGATAAGCTGGTTCTGTTCAGGGAATAAGACAATGAAAGGAACTAAACAAGGAACGGATGAGTCTGCCGATAGGGGAAATGGACCTCAGCGTTTCGTCTCTTTGGTGATCATGGAAACTGAGTGAACGGTGTTCGGGACGAGCTCCCGAATGGGCTTCGATTCCTTCCCACGCTCCACATCCTTCCTGAGTGTTCAATGCACCTCTCAAATTTCTGCTGCGCAGAAGACGCGACGGAAGCTCTGAAATACTTAAGTAAATGACTTGTATTCTGTTTTATCTAGCTGCCTAAGAACCTGGGCACGGGCCGGCGGCTTCCAGGATACACAAAGGACGACGACTCGAAGATCTGGACAGAGCTGGACGAGGTCTTTCGAGAGCGCGGTGTTGCGCTGTGGCGTAGTCCGGACAACAACACTACCCGCACACTGGTCCCGCCTGACGCTCATGTCGTATCAAATGGGTTCTCGTACGTGACGAACAGCAGGGAGCGCGACGACGGCCTTGGCACATCCAGACATTGCAGCGGTACTCAACATGGGTTCGTCCCTCATTAATCATTCAGCTCCTTTATTGGCTCATTCCCTAGACAGACCCACTCACGCGTATCAGTCGTGCGGAAGAGGGGCGCGACTTTGCGATACGATTGTCTTAGGAACGAAGGACATGACCATCTAAAAATACTCAAAAAAACTAGCGACAGGCCCTGTTAGCCTCATCAGCGAGAATCACACCCTTCCAATGCAAGCCGAATTCGTCTTTGAAGACATCGTTTTCGGTTTTTATCCCCAAGGTTGGCGCGCCAATGGACGAAGCTTTTGGTTATCGGGTGCAGAATTCCGTTGGAGACGTGCTGGATATGGTCATGCAAGCATTAGAGGTGAGCTTCTATCGCTCTCGCGTTCATTGCTTATATATACCAATATTATAGAGTCTAGCCTTCATCCATGATCTGAACATTGCCCATCGAGTGAGTAATGCTTCAAATACCACCTAACCCGCCAAATCTCATCTTTGCTTTCCAAGGATGCATTCATCTCCAATTTCTTAGTTCAGTGGTACCCCGAGTCCATTTGCGCCGGCCACCCATCCGTATCTCGTCCCCGTGTCCACCTTTTCGACTTTGAGACAGCACAAGAGTATCCTCTAGATCAGCCTTGGATGACCGGCTACCCCTTGTGCAGCAGCTTTCCGGATGTCTCCACTTACTCTCGACCTCGTGCCCCCGAAATGCTCACCCCCGATACACCTTACTCTCCATTCAAACTGGACGTCTGGCAATTCGGTTGCAGTCTCGAAAACTTTCAGGTATTTATTAGTGCCATACTGTGAGCTTTTCTCGTTAACATGTGTTTTGCAGGGCACTTTCAGCGAGGTAGATGCTATTTTGGCGGAGCTGGTTTGTGGGGACCCATTGTCGAGGCCAAGCGCGAGCGAGGTGCTGAACGGACTCGTGTCTGTTGTCCACGCAATCCCTCCTGTGTCTTTGCTTATTCTTCCCCCGAAAAACGATAGGAAATCATAATTGACGTTATGAAGTGCCCCAGGCACATCGAACCGAGATTGACTAGTGTTCGATGATCATTTATTTAATACTACCAGCCCTTCGCTCTGCGTGTGTTATTTCCCTTACCATCCCTCCACTTGTGCTTATGCTCATTTTGCCCAGGACGTGCTTGTAGCATTCGAAGAAAACAACAAACAGTATGTCGGTAAACATATAGCCTATATTCAACTCAAAGAGGCGTTATACCTAGCTGACAGTCCATTGAACTGTAGACATCGACCTGTAACCGGTTGTCTTCCATATGTGGGAGCAAGAAACATGAAAGGACATTGAAGAATAGTATGCCGACAAGAATGCTATCCAGGATGAATAGTTGGGTGTTTTCTGACTGAGGCGGACAAGAGGCGAAGCGGCCCGACGTCCGAATGACACCTATGGAAAGATGTTCCCACGATGCCTGCCCATTTATGACAGTACCATTTGGCATCGATGCTGAACGTAAACGCGTCAGGGAATGTCGGGATTCATAGTCATGGAAACTGTAAAGCTAGAAACATGTACCCGGATGTACTGTTGTATGTTCTTAATCCTACCTATACATCCTCTTTGAATCATCTGATTCATTCCTTCAGATGTTCTCGAATGCGCGGAAGTGTCGTTCACCTCATTAAATTTTCTCCGCCTTATGACCTGTTTCCATGCTCAAGATAAACACCCGAGATTAAGGGATAATGGAATGTGCAAAAAGGATCCGATTTTCTGATTCATACACGTCCACAATCAAATGCGAATGGGGACAACGCTTCTGCTTTCGGATGGATGATTCTATTAACCTATCCTCTTGAAAAGACATATATATACAAATGATAGCCTTCCGTAGCCCACGACACTCACTTCAGCCATAACATGTATGATCAACATACTTGTTCATCTAGCGCTAGTAGTCACTGCACGAATGCGATCCGCCGGTACGCACAGTGTGAATCTGCTCATACCCCACCCACCGCGGTGGCCGCCTTACCCGAACTGCGAAGGTGATGAACTACTTCTCCTCTTGTAAATACTAACAGAACGTACAGATGGGCGCCTCTTCTCAGATGTTATGACAGCATTGGAAACTGCATCCACTGAAAGGCCGCGTTATCTGAATCACCTTTATGCTCCTCAAGCTCATTTCAATGATCCTCGGCTATGCCGGCTCGTCCATGAGACACAAGACCCACGGATTACGCGCAAAACTCCCCATGAAAGGTCATTGATCAAGCACTGCGTTTCAGTGGCCTTTTGGTAAGCAGACTGCAATTCTCATGATTCCATCATGTGCTCACATACTATCGTACTTATTTATATCCAGAGATAACGTCTAATGTGACACATTTTGCGCCCTGTCCACTTTCCATCATGCTCCTCGAAACTACTGGTATAGCAGATTTCAAGGTGGGCGATGAAACCTACCAGACGTGGTACAAGATCATCGGCGACCTCAAATCGGGCAAGCCACCTCTCGTCACTCTTCATGGAGGACCGGGCTTTACGCACGAATAGTACGTTCTCGTGGTGCTTACTGTCAAATTTCTGATATTCAGAATGGTGTGAATAGCATGCTGTAAACTGAATTGCTTTCAACCGAATGCTGTGAAGTCTGACAACGTTAACACTTTCAGCGTCCACAAAGCTTTGACTGAATCTGCTGGGTACGCGACGGTGATTTTCATGCTCACCTTTGAGGTTAGGCTGAGTTGGCGCTCCAGAATCCCTATTGTGGCGTATGATCAAATTGGGAACGGACGTTCAACACATCTGGGTGATGCCCCAAAAGAATTTTGGACACCAGAACTTTTCATGGATGAGCTCGATAACCTCCTCAACCATCTAGGCATCTCCGAGTGCTTCGACCTCGTTGGCCAATCATGGGGAGGTGTGTCGGACTCTCGAAATTTGTGCACCAGTTGAAACTTATTTCGAAACAGGAATGCTGGCTGGGCAATACGCGGCAACTCGTACTCCTAAGGGCTTGCGGCGCCTTGTGATCCTCAACTCTCCAGCTTCGACGGAACTCTACGAGGTAGGGACTAATGCCCTTTTGGAAAAGTTCCCGCCAGATTTCGTTGCAATGTTGCGGAAGCATGAACGAGAGGGCACGACTAGCTCGAAGGAGTATGAGGATGGAATGATGGTGTTTATGAAGAAACACGTCTGCACACTGGATCCATGGCCCGAAGATGTCATGGCATTTTTTGAATCGTTTGGAAAGAATCCAACTGTTTATCATACAATGTGAGTTTCCCTTCTCTTCCGGTGTGGGTCACCAAGATTTACGAACTCTGTCAAGGCTGGGACCGTCAGAATTCAATGTAACCGGAACACTCAAGACCTGGTCCATTGTCGATGTCCTTCACCAGATCACGTATCCCACCTTGATCGTCAGCGCGCCGAATGACGAAGTACAGGAAGTTGCGGTTATGCCGTGGTTCTTGAGGGTTCCTAAGATCAAATGGCTGGAACTCTCGAACAGTACACACCTAGGATTGTACGAAGAGAAGGACAGGTATGGGCCTTTTAAAAATCAAACCTACGAGAACTAATCTCAAAGTGTTAGATATCTTCGAGCCCTCAAAGAATTCCTAGAAGCCTCCGTGTAAATCTTTAGGTTGATCGAACACCTGTACAAGGTCCAGATGAATGTTAGTTCTATGTTGAGAAATGAGATTTCTTGAGAGCCGTTGCTCGTCAAATTTCATTAAAACCGTAGCAAGATGCTCACCTATTCTCCAAGTAGCTGCTCCCATCATCGACTGCTTATATGGTAGGCAAGGACGGAACTCAGGGGGTGAGCAATCCGCTCGAGGACCGTGAGAAAATATCGCAGGTATGACTTAACTCTTTTCGTCACCCGCGGAAAGGCCTGCTGAACTTGAAACTCGTACCGAGGACGACCGACAAACGCCACGCTCAGGTTGGACTGGGAACTGTCAACACGATGCCTTCAAACTTGTTGCGGATTTCCTTCATAGGAACAGGGAAACAAAGCATCTTTCGTCCCATCACCTTTCACAGAAACGATCTAGACTTTCACGCAACGGAACTCCCTACATTCTCTGAAAATCCGGATTTTTCTCTAGGGACGTTCATTTCTTCTATGCCTTACACTGGAAATGGCTTACCCCTGTCACATCTCTCGAAGGATTTCCTTGGTTGGAAATCCCCACATTATTGGGAAGATCCATTCAGCGACAGTGCACTTTTCGCTCATATAGCGCTTGTCCGAGAAGGACACCCTACTGTGTTCACTTTGCAATCAAAGTAGTACTTCATGTCGACGGCGATCCCCGGTCTTGAGGTTATAATGTATACGAAGCTCTTAGGCGCGAAGCAGTCTTCTATGCGCATCGCTTACCCACTCTCCAGGGTGATGCCATCCCCAGGCATTACGGAATCTGGGAGGCCAATACTTCATGGGCTGGACACGTCGTGATCTCTGTGATGGAGTTTGCGGAGTGGTCATGGTCGGGGCAAATCAGAGGAACAAAACACGACACGCTGGAGACAAGGTAGGCGTATATTCTTTCCTTATGCCGTACACAAATGTCTGATCAACAATTAAGAATGAAGATTGCCCGGGCGCTGCAGAAAATTCACGATGTCGGGGCAGATCATAATCAGGTAGGGCCAGGATATAACCACCATTTGTTGTATGACTGGCGATGCGGCAAGGCTCGTATCGTTGATTTCACCGAAGGTCACAGCCATACTTGTGCACGCCAGGTTCCTCTGAAACCATACAAAGTGCAGTTCCGCTATGGCCCGCCTCTATGCCCAGAACTCACCACCCTCGGTCTTGTATTAGGTTTTGGCGGCCCCAATACCTTCTGTACGTAGCGTTTTATCGTCATTGTGCTTTATATTGAATCACTGGATGCAGTAACAGAAGACGCTGAAGTACTTGATGCTATAGCGTTCCTGGAGAAGTACCTTAAAGAGCATGCGGGTATTTCACGCCAAGAGGCTCTAGATGCGCAGGAGAAGTACCTCAAGGAGGAATGGCATCTCGTGGGGCCTGAAGTCCGGCGTGCTGAATCCGGGAGATGCATGGATTACGAAGACTTTTTTATATAAGTGGAAGGAAACGCATAGTGAAGAGATTAATCACGTCTTGACCACACGCGTCCTGAGAGGCGCGTATTAGCTTGGTGAATAAGGTATTCGCGTGCTCTTGGTTGTGGGTAAGAAACACAAGATATCTCTTTGAACCGGTATGATGTACTGGATTCGATACAATCGGAGTGTCGTTAGGCTATAAAGATCTCGAAGAAGGATACTAGTAGATACGCGCAAGCCATGCATCGAGGACCAAATGTCTCTTCTCCGGGAGAAACCTCCGTTTCCTGCGTGGTAAACCGAGGACCAATAAAACACTGTTGAGGCCATCTTTCGGGCCGGCAGACAGGAACGGGGGCAAGACTACATGCTTCAGTTTTTGCACTGGCCATTCCAACGCTCGTTACGCCAAGATGAGTCCACCCATCTATTCCTATCGTTGCTGTAAGAGACCTTTCCGAAGGCCTTGGTGTGGATGCTGTACTGGAGAGCCAAGAAATACGAATATCCAGCGGGAGTTGGGGTTGGTTCAAGGTACGTTATCGTCCTCAGCGTTGCCATGGTCACGGTCATTCCAATAGTGCGCCGTGAAATTTCTGTCAGACCAGTCTGGCAGCCCTTGCAGCCAGCGCCGAAGACCTGATAAAACTGTACGTCCGCCCAAAAACTTAAAAGTAATTGATTAAATCAGCAACGGAAAACGACACGAGGTAGAAGCGTGACATACCGAAGCTTGGAACACTTCTAGGAATCGCTTTGCGTGTGATACATCCGACACCGGTGAACCTTTTGAGTCTGCAATGCGAGTCAGCAGCCCTGCCATGTCCCTCACAGCCCAGATGAGCTTGAATGCGTCGGTGTTCAGGGCGTCTACCTGAGCAACAACGCTGCTTACTAGGGGAAATGAGCCACGATCATTTGCATTAGCAAAAGACTTACTCCTTATCGCCAGTATAGAACCAAATGACAGAAATAGAAACAAAAGGCAAACAAATAAAGAATCGTGATCCATATCAAGGAAACTCGAAGCAAACGCCAAAAGCGCGCACAGGAGAGCTATTGTCAATGCACACAGGTAGAGGTAATTGAGGAATCTAATGTGATTCTTAAGATTGAAATCCTTGTGATGGATTGGTGAGTAAAGGTGTATCGCATGATTGAATGAAGAAGAGTTGACTGACTTTATGCTGTTTAATGACCACTTTTTGCAACGCCCACATCTTGTGCTCCAACATTGGCGCAGCTATCTTGCATCGACGACGAAGATCAGCACTGAAAGCTACGCTGTCCGAGTTGCAGGTCACAATTTCCTGGATAATATCGTCGATGAACCCAGGGCATGTGCTCTCGAGGTAACCTTGACATTCGAGAATGTCGTAGATAGTGTGGAGTGCTTTGGTTCGAACATGCGACCTAATGATACTGCAGGTGATTCGCGTTAGTCTGGCAAGGGAAGGCGGTTTGGATTTCAGGCTCACAGCTTGAAGGTGGTACACCTATCCCAAGAACGGGACTGTGTGAGAAGATTGTACAGCTCTCTAGCTGCTGAATCGAACTCTTTGAAAGCACGATACGAAGGAGGAGCTGTGCGATGTAAAAGTGTCCATAGGCAATAGATCCACTCCACGCCGGCTATGATATCGTTCTCGACAGGTACTTGATAAAAGTCGACCAAGTGAGGAGGTGTATCGGCAGATAAGATACGGGCAGGGTTAGTGGGAGCGTTCTGGAAATTTTTGCAAAGAGCAGAGCTGCTTGACTTGGTGTTTTTGGGAGGCATGGTGACCCAGAAAAGTCGGGAATGGAGGTGAAGAGGTTGAAGAAGGCGTCCGTATATATCAAGCTATCTCAGATACTGGACCTGACATATACAAGTTAGATTTTTCACGAACACTATGCAACTTCACGTACCAAATATCACTTTTCCGACTCCCAGAAGGCACCAGACCGAGCCTACAAGCAAAGGCGTCGACGTCGACAGTGAAGTTATCTATGCGATATGTAGCTGCATTGTATCGTCGATAGTCAATGCGCCTCAAATTGAAGGGAATTTTGGGATGCTGGTCGATGCTAAGAGCCTGAGAATCACGTGCCAGTAGACGCGATCGACAAACTCAGCTTCAACACCAACATCCACAAAGGCTAGCGTCAATTCGTAACTCAAGGTCCTTTCTTCGATGTCCAAGACATCTAGTATGGTCCAGCATGGCTGCAAGTGGCCTTTTGTATAGCTTTCAAGGTGCTCGACCTCGACCTCGAACCCAGCAAACATGGACGACCCCTTTGCTGCATCGCGTTACCTCGAGACCTGAAGGTGATTCACTATCCGTCACCATGGAACATTGTTAACCATCATATAAGGAACCCGGGGCTAAGAGGAATTGCTCATTACTATAGTGGGTTCAGGGTTCAACGACATACGCTACTCGTTCTGATTGGCAGTAGCCGTTGATGCTTGCAGCAACGTGCAAAAGACCGATATCGCGGATATGATTCGCCAAGGCAAATACAGGGTTATTCTCGAATCTCTTCAGGGTACGTAGCAGTCCATTACCGCGTGCATACATCCAGCTCACGGCACTAGCCATGTCTTTCTTCGATTACTTCTCCCATCCGCCGCCCTCGTTATCGCTGTTGACAATATGGCCAGAAGAACTAGCAATCCCAAGTACGGTTCGGTTATCTCCCAGCGGCGTGCGCGCGTGATTATTGGAAGTTCCGGGAGGATGCGAAGAGGTACAGCACTACGCATATTCTATATGTGTCCTTAATATCTACATTGCGAGTCTATTTTGCTTGCTCTGTGACATTTTAGTGGATGGTGATAGGAACATGATTTGAGACCCGATCCGCTGAACCGGGGGCGTTAGGCCCAAATGTCCTTCGAGACATGAAGTGTACCTTTCCACGAGGAATTTTTTCCCCGTGGAATCCACGGTTAAAGCTCTAGACACAATTGCATGACGCAGATAACTGATGCTGGGGATTTAGTGAGTCCTCTGGCAGAGGAAACGTGTATCGTCAGTTCATGGTCGTGGTTGTAGTACTATGAGCAAAATTAGTGGCATACTCGTGTTGACTCATGAATTTGGATATCCGCTATGACCCCGACCCCGTACTCCCCACCGTTAGCTCACTAGAAAGATAACATGAAACCTGAAACAAGCCAATTTCCTAGGTGAATCTTCAAACTGGGAATCCACCGACCATTATACGCAACATAACTCTTCCTCACACTTTCCAGGCACTGCTCCTATATGGACTGAGTGGTCCTTGTCACAATTCGCAGGTTACAGCGGTATCCTCTGAATTCACCAGAGATATGTGTAAGCAAATCGCTCTCGGTTTCAGACTTGTATACTGACTTGGAACCATCGTGCCAATAGTACAAACATCTACCCCCCTCATTCAACAATCTCAACCTCAATCTCAAACTTTTGCGATCGCGATATCATCGTCTCCGAATCTGCGAAGTGCACTGTCACCACATGACTCCCAGCGTATCGTGCCACCATTATGAGCTTGACAGTGACTAAATCTTCTGTAACCTCCTGAACATACCTCTCAAACATATAACCGTATCCTTCGGTAGTAGCATTGGCAGCAGCGATGGGTTTATCTAGCTCAAAGTCGAGCGAAAATCGGCCATCGTTTTGGACCACGATTTTGCTCGGATGCTCGTCATGACTTCCGGTAGCGAGTGGACCACGTTTGATGATAGGAGCAGTAAGGGGTAGACCATCCGATTCCCTGCGAATGGTATGTTCCAGGAGTTTGCGAGCGCAATCCTCGAAACTCTCCACCGCCATCGAGTTATCTTCGTTCCATATCTCGACAACGGTTTGACCTGCAGCAACAACGATACATCTGCCACCACGTGTATACCGCACGGAATACTCGCCGAACTCGTCAAGCTCTGCGCGTGTCCATACGAACTGGAGAGGGGCGTCGGTGCTTTGGATAATACTTGCAAGACACCGACGTGTTGCTTGTCTGGCAGCAGCCATGTCCAAGACCCCGTTGGCATCTATCGGTGACTGGACGTAGACCGTGATCCTCAGTGTTGACGAGGAACAGCCTTGACGGTTGAGATACCAAAGCGTGTGCGCATTCGCCTCCCCCACACCGACGCGCCCATCCGTCACGCACCAACTATCATCCAATACTTCCTTGATCCACTCCGGAACGTGGGCCCAGCTGACGTACGTCATCGAACTGGTTGCTTCAACTGGCAGCCCAAAGACGCCCAATATTGCGCTAGCGGCTCCATTAGCACCGAGAGACTCTGGAGACGTCTGATGCTGTCCATCTATACAAGGGATACCAGGATGTTTAGCGATAATGCGAGGATGCATATCATCCCTCTGGTCGTAGAGACGTGTTGTGGTGTCGATGGTCAGGGCTCTGTAGGTGACCGCTGTCTCATTGCCTAAATACGGTCCGCAGCACGCATCATATATATAGTCAGTATCGGCGACATGTTCCGATCCCGAAGTGGCTGAGTTGCCAAATGAATGGTAGACGTGCTGAGCGAAGGCACTACGTGCGGGGTCATTGATGTCCAGAACGGCAGTTTCGACCCTGTCGACAAAGAACGGGTTGTTGACCAGAATGTGGTGGTGGTTTTGGTCCGTGATGCCCACCAGGTGGGTCTTATTGATAAAACCAAACCGCTCATGCACCACCCAGCTCATAGGAGGCTCATCAGCACGACGACCCAGGCTACACCCAAGCTCTACTACAGCAGCTTGGTCAGCGCAATTGACAACTCGTTTAGCCCCCCCCGGCCTTTCCAATTCGTCACATTTAAAATACGACGACAAATTGAATGATACACCAGCTGGTGTGTCAGACCAGAAATGCGGTTGGCCTGTAGAGGGAACAGTGATGTCAGACTTGTTTAAAATTATTGAAAGTAAGACCTGTTATACCAAATTCCGTGTCATATCTCTTATAATAGTCTCTAAATGTCCGCCACGTCATTTCTCTCTTCCAATCAGTGGTGTCAGCAAATTTGGCATGGGTTGTCGAAGGCAAAACAGCTCGTAGAAATCCGATAGGAATTCCACGCCTCTCGAACGCCGGATGCAGAGCTTGAGCAAGCCAATATAGCTCCAGGCGTGTCTTCTTCGGCATCTGACACTCCACCTTTCGCCTCGACAGCGTTATCGTCATTCCCCATTCAACATCTCCATTCAATGCGAACGGTTTCGAGCTTATGTTAGGTATGGTGACGCGCACAGTGATAGAGGTGCTTGAGAGGTCGCCAATGAGAAAATGGTCACTCCGAAAGCCAACCATACTGCCTGGAGCCCGTCCATATAGAAAACATTCAGCTCCGACAAGCTCAGGGTCCAATACTCTTATCGTGACGATGAGGGCAGACGAGTCACTCAGTGGTGAGACAAAATCATATCCGAAGATATTGGGCTGAAAAGAGCCCTTTCGACCGTCTGTCGAGTCATTCTCGCTAGATAGATTCCAGAGTTCCCGAACGCCGGAGCGATAGGTTACATCGAGTGAGTTCCGAACTGGAAGGTGTAATGTTGCGCGGATTTGCTGTACTAGAAATGCGTACTTCGCGGTTTGATAAGAAAGTGTTATTCGCACATGCACCGGATGGCCTTTGTCACTGACCCCCCCTTCAATCCACCGATTGCTTTTTCCAACCGAGGTACGGAAAGAGACAGCGTAGAGGGCCTTGGGAGTAACTAAATCAACTTCAACCTTGTTACAGTGGGCAGTGGGGTATCGGCACTTGAAGTAAGCTGACAGGCCCGATCTTGGCAGTGGTCCGTTTTGGGACACGCGTTGAATCGCGAAGTCCAGATGTCCCTCGGATCCAGTGCGCCACACGGGATCTTTCAGCTGAAACTGTGAGTTTGATTGGGAATCAATTGTATCTGGGATATTAACCCAATGCCCATGTAGCGCGGGCGAATCTAGGAGACGTAGGACTTCACCAGTCCTGTTGAGGATTTGCACGTGGACAGAATAATCGAACATCTATAAAGCAAGTGAGCTCTTCATGACTGTCGGATAATATGATAAGAACCGACATTATAGTTGGTATCGGGATTAGACAAATTTCAGATCACGAAGTTCGAGTAATCAGCTTGAATACTGTCACAGCAGTGGCTATGAATGAAGAGTCGGTATGCTTTAAAACAGCATACCTTCTGGTTTCTAGGATTGTCGGGGGCTCCCACAACAGTAATAACGGCAACTAATGACAACTCAGCAAGTTTGGCCAGCATTGGAGCTAGATTGGACGTACTGTTCTCAGACACAGGGATCCTCTTGGATACAGGAACGATTACGGGATGGACAGTGTTTGAGGAGTTGACAACAAACACACGCAGATCACTACAGAAAATGGTGAGTACATATATCCAAAGGACGAAAGGCGATAGAAAGCCTAAAAACACGATGAAAGAGAACAACGGTTTGAATTTGGCTTTGGCGGCAAAGATGCATTGACTAAAGTCTCCATAGCAGCTGATACCAAGGGAAGGCTGGGATAAGGATGGTCGGCTTACCAGGGATGGACGTAGTAAAGGAGCAAGCGTGGAGGACTCAGGGCCAGAAAGATGAAGGAGTGACTGTGGTTAAGCAAAGAGCGAAGTGGTTGTACCTTTTACGGTGCTTCGCAAAGCTGTCAGTACGCTCTGTGCTTCTATTTTGGGGTTGAAGCTCTCCCTTTTGATTGAAATCCTATAATGAAAT
The DNA here is from genome assembly GCF_030435595.1 of Desarmillaria tabescens. NCBI lineage: Eukaryota > Fungi > Basidiomycota > Agaricomycetes > Agaricales > Physalacriaceae > Desarmillaria > Desarmillaria tabescens. Next base: position 6,340 of record NW_026848595.1, on the reverse strand, counting down.
AGGAAGTGCTTTTCACCATCACAAAAACTGCTGGCGTCTACGAGGGCGACTGTCTAATAACAGACTGGCCCAATGTTACATCTGCCATTGAGAGGTGGGAATTGCGCAGATCATTCTGCGGATTAGAACAAGAAGGCGCTTTAGGCAGGAATGAAATTGATGACGAAGATTACATGTATTCAACCCGCAATCGGTCCAGGAAGCATTGGTGTAGGACACTTGTAAAAATCTTCTGTAAAGCTTCAGTCTCCAAATTTTTATCAATACTCGCAACATATGATGTATTGAACTACACACAGAGCTCTAAGAACAGGCTATACATAGACTGTCGTTGCGCGTCCATTTGTTATGTATAATCCTCGTGTCCAATCTAGAGTAGAGGCCATCCCCTAAATCTTGAAGACGAGAGCTGGGAGAAGTACTGCTGGCCTTCGTTTTTGTAAGGACAGGGCGATGTTTGTTCCTGAGATGAAGATGTCGGCATGTTCCTATTACGGTTGCAAGGAACACTTCCGAATGGCCTTAGTGTGGACGCAATTGAGGAATACAAGAAAAGCTACTCCGAGGATATCGAATACGAGTTGACAGGGCATATTGGTGGGTTGTATTATCTCCAGTGTCACCATGTTCACAGTCATTCCAGCTAAATTCTACCGCCGAAGACCTGATAAAACTGAACGTCCTCCCAAAAACTTGAAGGTAATTGGTTACGTCAACAACGAAAAGCGACACGAGCAGAAATATGACATACCGAAGTTTGGAACGCCTCTAGGAATCGTTTTGCATGTGATACATGCAAAAGCGGTGAATCTTTGGAGTCTGCAATGTGGGTCAGCAGCCCTACCATGCTCCTCACAGCTCAAATGAGCTTGAATGCGTCGGTGTTCAGAGCGTCTGCCTAAGAGACAGCTCTGCACGCATAAGAATTCGCGCTGCTTCTAGGAGATGAGTTACGATCATTTGCATTAGCAAAAGACTTACTCCTTATCGCCAGTATAGAACCAAATGACAGAAATAGAAACAAAAGGCAAACAAACAGAGAATCGTGATCTATATCAAGGAACCTCGAAGCAAACGCCAAAAGCGCGCACAGAAGAGCTATTGTCAATGCACACAGGTAGAGGTAATTGAGGAATCTAACGTGATTCTTAAGGTTGAAATCCTGGTGATGGATTGGTGAGTAAAGGTGTATCGCATGATTGCATGAAGAAGAGTTGACTGACTTTATGCTGTTTAATGACCACTTTTTGCAATGCCCACATCTTGTTCTCCAACATTGGCGCAGCTATCTTGTATCGACGACGAAGATCAGCACTGAAAGCTACACTGTCCGAGCCGCAGGCCATGATTTCCTGGAGAATATCGTCGATGAGCCCAGGGCAGGTGCTCTCGAGGTAACCTTGACATTCGAGAATGTCGTAGATAGTGTGGAGTGCTTTGGTTCGAACATGCGACCTAATGATACTGCAGGTGATTCGCGTTAGTCTGGCAAGGGAAGGCGGTTTGGATTTCAGGCTCACAGCTTGAAGGTGGTACACCTATCCCAGGAACGGAATTGTGTGAGAAGAGTGTGTAGCTCTCTAGCTGTTGAATCGAGCTCTTTGAAGGCACGATACGAAGGAGGAGCTGTGCGATGTAAAAGTGTCCATAGGCAATAGATCCACTCCACGCCGGCTATGATATCGTTCTCGACAGGTACTTGATAAAAGTCGACCAAGTGAGGAGGTATATCGGCAGATAAGATATGGGTAGGGTTAGTGGGAGCGTTCTGGAAATTTTTGCAAAGAGCAGAGCTGCTTGACTGGCTGTTTTTGGGAGGCATGGTGACCCTAGAAAAGTCGGGAATGGAGGTGAAGAGGTTGAAGAAGGCGTCCGTATATATTAAGCTATCTCGGGTATTGAACCTGACATATACAAGTTAGATTTGTCACGAACACTATGCAGCTTCACGTACCAAATATCACTTTTCCGACTCCCAGAAGGCACCAGAACGAGCCTACAAGCAAAGGCGTCGATGTCGACAATGAATTTATCTATGTGATATGCAGCTGCATTGTATCGTCGATAGTCAATGCGCCTCAAATTGAAGGGAATCTTGAGATGCTGGTCCGAGTCGATGCAGGTCGATAGCCTGGCAAGCTGGCTTTATAGATACTCGCGGTACTCGTAACTGTGGATAAAGCCTGGTACCCGGGGCGGGGGTAACCTCCGTGGGCGACAAAACTGTCCAAATTTGATACTCCGATGCATGCCGCAAGAGCGGCATGTTGTCAATACTGATGACACATGCTATATCTTAATGAAATTTTGTGAGATATTCCTTCAACGCACCTCAATTGCCCATGGAGGGGGAATATGAGCCTCCGAATACCCCAACAGATGTATCAAGCTCTGATGATGATGCCACTGCATCCTGTATCCCATTTACGCCCTCTCAGTACGCTAATATCCCAGCAACCCCTCTTCATCATGGCCCATTTCTTCTACCCACTTCTACCCCTTGTGGCGTTGACAGGCCTTCCGTTAGCGCATTGGCACTCTCACACATGAAGTGGAGGTGAAGACGGAAGCAAAAATCAACGACGCGAACGCGGTACACGGTTGCACGTGGATGGCTGCGAATCGGCAAGTGCTCGGAGTTTGAAACTTGGGCAGTTTTGTCGACTACGGGGGTTACCCCCGCCCCGGGTTCCAGGCTAGCAGGTCGATGCTAAGAGCCTGAGAATCACGTGCCAGTAGACGCGATCGACAAACTCAGCTTCAACACCAACATCCACAAAGGCTAGCGTCAATTCGTAACTCAAGGTCCTTTCTTCGATGTCCAAGACATCTAGTATGGTCCAGCATGGCTGCAAGTGGCCTTTTGCATAGCTTTCAAGGTGCTCGACCTCGACCTCGAACCCAGCAAACATGGACGACCCCCTTTGCTGCATCGCGTTACCTCGAGACCTGAAGGTGATTCACTATCCGTTACCTTGGAACATTGTTAACCATTATATAGGCAACCCGGGGCCAAGAGGAATTGCTCGTCACTATAGAGGGTTCAGGGTTCAACGACACGCGCTACTCGTTCTGATTGGCAGTAGCCGTTGATGCTTGCAGCAACGTGCAAAAGACCGATCTCGTGAACAGGATTCACCAAGGAAAATACAGGGTTATTCTCGAACCTCTTCAGGGTACGTAGCAGTCCATTATCGCGTGCATACATCCAGCTCACGGCACTAGCCATGTCTTTCTTCGATTACTTCTCCCATCCGCCGCCCTCGTTATCGCTGTTGACAATATGGCCAGAAGAACTAGCAATCCCAAGTACGGTTCGCCTACGGTTAGGTTATCTCCCAGCGGCGCGCGCGATTATTGGAAGTCCTGGGAGGACGCGAAGAGGTATAGCACTACGCTTATCCCATATGTGTTCTTGATATCTCCATCGTGAGTTTATTTTGCTTGCCCTGTGACTTGTTAATGGATGGTGATAGGATTTGTGATCCGATCGGTTGAACTGGGAATGTCCTTCAAGACATGAAGCGTAACCTTTCCACGAGGAATTTTTTTCCCGTTACGGAGTGGGAGAGGGTGGAAGGAAAATTGTCTGTGCGTCTCGTGTATGGAGAGCAGGGGAAGATGATGTACGTTGGGAATGTTTTCCACGTGGAATCTACAGTTAAAGCTCTAGACACGATTGCATCGGTGACGCAGATAACTGATGCTGGGGATTTAGTGAGTCCTCTGGCAGAGGAAACGTGTATCGTCAGTTCATGGTTGTGGTTGTAGGCCTAATAACCTAGTACTAGGAACAAAATTAGTGGCATACTCGTGTTGACTCATGAATTTGGATATTCGCTTTGACCCCGACCCCGTACTCCCCACCGTTAGCTCACTAGAAAGATAACATGAAATCTGAAAGAAGCCAATTTCCTAGGTAATTCTTGAATCCATCGACCATTATACGTGACATAACTCTTCCTCGCACAAGTTTCCAGGCACTATGGACTGAGTGTTGAATGTCAAGTCCTTGTCACAATTCGCAGGTTACAGCGGTATCCTCTGAATTCACCAGAGATATGTGTAAGCAAATCGCTCTCGGTTTCAGATCTGTGTACTGACTTGGAACCATCGTGATAGTACAGACATCTAGTACCCCCCTCATTCAACAATCTCAACCTCAACCTCAAACTTTTGCGATCGCGATATCATCGTCTCCGAATCTGCGAAGTGCACTGTCACCACATGACTCCCAGCGTATCGTGCCACCATCATGAGCTTGACAGTGACTAAATCTTCTGTAACCTCCTGAACATACCTCTCAAACATATAACCGTATCCTTCGGTAGTAGCATTGGCAGCAGCGATGGGTTTATCTAGCTCAAAGTCGAGCGAAAATCGGCCATCGTTTTGGACCACGATTTTGCTCGGATGCTCGTCATGACTTCCGGTAGCGAGTGGACCACGTTTGATGATAGGAGCAGTAAGGGGTAGACCATCCGATTCCCTGCGAATGGTATGTTCCAGGAGTTTGCGAGCGCAATCTTCGAAAGTCTCCACCGCCATCGAGTTATCCCTGTTCCATATCTCGACAACGGTTTGACCTGCAGCAACAACGATACATCTGCCACCACGTGTATACCGCACGGAATACTCGCCGAACTCGTCAAGCTCTGCGCGTGTCCATACGAACTGGAGAGGGGCGTCGGTGCTTTGGATAATACTTGCAAGACACCGACGTGTTGCTTGTCTGGCAGCAGCCATGTCCAAGACCCCGTTGGCATCTATCGGTGACTGGACGTAGACCGTGATCCTCAGTGTTGACGAGGAACAGCCTTGACGGTTGAGATACCAAAGCGTGTGCGCATTCGCCTCCCCCACACCGACGCGCCCATCCGTCACGCACCAACTATCATCCAATACTTCCTTGATCCACTCCGGAACGTGGGCCCAGCTGACGTACGTCATCGAACTGGTTGCTTCAACTGGCAGCCCAAAGACGCCCAATATTGCGCTAGCGGCTCCATTAGCACCGAGAGACTCTGGAGACGTCTGATGCTGTCCATCTATACAAGGGATACCAGGATGTTTAGCGATAATGCGAGGATGCATATCATCCCTCTGGTCGTAGAGACGTGTTGTGGTGTCGATGGTCAGGGCTCTGTAGGTGACCGCTGTCTCATTGCCTAAATACGGTCCGCAGCACGCATCATATATATAGTCAGTATCGGCGACATGTTCCGATCCCGAAGTGGCTGAGTTGCCAAATGAATGGTAGACGTGCTGAGCGAAGGCACTACGTGCGGGGTCATTGATGTCCAGAACGGCAGTTTCGACCCTGTCGACAAAGAACGGGTTGTTGACCAGAATGTGGTGGTGGTTTTGGTCCGTGATGCCCACCAGGTGGGTCTTATTGATAAAACCAAACCGCTCATGCACCACCCAGCTCATAGGAGGCTCATCAGCACGACGACCCAGGCTACACCCAAGCTCTACTACAGCAGCTTGGTCAGCGCAATTGACAACTCGTTTAGCCCCCCCCGGCCTTTCCAATTCGTCACATTTAAAATACGACGACAAATTGAATGATACACCAGCTGGTGTGTCAGACCAGAAATGCGGTTGGCCTGTAGAGGGAACAGTGATGTCAGACTTGTTTAAAATTATTGAAAGTAAGACCTGTTATACCAAATTCCGTGTCATATCTCTTATAATAGTCTCTAAATGTCCGCCACGTCATTTCTCTCTTCCAATCAGTGGTGTCAGCAAATTTGGCATGGGTTGTCGAAGCAAAACAGCTCGTAGAAATCCGATAGGAATTCCACGCCTCTCGAACGCCGGATGCAGAGCTTGAGCAAGCCAATATAGCTCCAGGCGTGTCTTCTTCGGCATCTGACCACTCCACCTTTCGCCTCGACAGCGTTATCGTCATTCCCCCATTCACATCTCCATTCAATGCGAACGGTTTCGAGCTTATGTTAGGTATGGTTGACGCGCACAGTGATAGAGGTGCTTGAGAGGTCGCCAATGAGAAAATGGTCACTCCGAAAGCCAACCATACTGCCTGGAGCCCGTCCATATAGAAAACATTCAGCTCCGACAAGCTCAGGGTCCAATACTCTTATCGTGACGATGAGGGCAGACGAGTCACTCAGTGGTGAGACAAAATCATATCCGAAGATATTGGGCTGAAAAGAGCCCTTTCGACCGTCTGTCGAGTCATTCTCGCTAGATAGATTCCAGAGTTCCCGAACGCCGGAGCGATAGGTTACATCGAGTGAGTTCCGAACTGGAAGGTGTAATGTTGCGCGGATTTGCTGTACTAGAAATGCGTACTTCGCGGTTTGATAAGAAAGTG
>NW_026848594.1:0-34279 GCF_030435595.1 Desarmillaria tabescens | reverse complement strand
AAAGAATAGAACCGCTCACACCAATAACGATCCTACCGTCGTTAGGAGAGAATTATCCAGCATGAAGCCTACTCTGCTGCTCAAAAAGGAAGTCCGGACATAGGTATCAATGAAACTAACCTTCTGCAACTAGTGCGAATCCGGAATATGAATTGAGTACACAGATGACGACAGCTACAATGCCCAACATCAGCACGGCTAGTCTTTGATTCATTCGTGGACAAAGACGTACGCATGTCGGCACCACCAATAGCGGCAGTGGTCGTAAAACCTTGGACGAAACTCAAGAGTGTACTTAGCCCAAGATATGAGGCGGCTACGACAGGCAGCAGGAGCCATGGTAACAAAGCCTGCCTATAAACGCCATCAGTCTTACTGGGTCATGTTGGGTTATATTAAGTCCTACCATAGTCAGCGCATTAGCACCAAGAATGCCGCTGTTAATCAGATGCTTTTTAGGCAGGGCCAACGGCCTTGAACCCATTCGGCCTGCCAACTTCATGAAGGCAACAATAGATCCGGTGAATGTTATTCCACCTAATGAGATTGGTCAGCCATAGACGCGTTCAGTATAAAGACCGACCATACCAATAACGACACCCAGGTAAGCAGTCACAAGATGGAGGGTCGATACATCAGTCAGGTCAGCCATAACACTAGCAATACTGGTCATGACTGCCGCGAGACCAACTACACTATGAAGCATAGCAACCTGGGCCGATCTATGAGCATAACGCTTTGATAATGAATAGATGTAATACCATTTGCGGCAGCTCAGTAGCAGTGATTCTCTTGCCAATGAGCGTCCCAATGGTCCCACCGATCGCAGCAACGGCGGTAAATTGTGTCAACACCTCAACAGGGAAGCCCACGGCAGCCAAGGACGCAAGAATTCCAGAACCGACACCCAACATTCCAAGAGCATTACCCTGACGAGCTGTGGCTTGGGAGCCAAGACCAGAAAGAGATCCTAGAATATTCTTCAACAAATGTACTCGTATGTTTAAAAAGTGGAAAAACACGATACCTATGCACAAAACGCTGCTAGCCAGATACCCAGCTTGGACAAGACCACCCATTCCAGTGCTTGCAGCAGTCAAAAATCCTCCTGTAAACACGACGGCAGGGATGCCGTAAAGCCAAGAGTATTCCGGTGGGTCAGTTGGGCCTAAAGAGTGTTGAATTAATGGCATGTTGCTCAGATAGCACTTCTGGCTTACGCTTGAACATATCCAGCATGCGTTTTGTTATGATAAAGCCGCCCGCAACATTGACACTAGCCAAAAGCACGGACAGGGCGCCAAGTGCTTGAGGAATAGTGCCAGGGAAATACCCACCACCCATCACGAATAGTCCACCGATGCCAACCATTCCGGATATTGCGTTCGTCACAGACATCAGTGGAGAGTGCAATGCAGGCGCAACGTTCCAAACAGTTCTGAGATACTCATCAGTTTATGCAACAAAATATCAGGGAAGTTCAAACCTGTATCCAACCAGTCCAGCCAGTCCAAATGTGAAGAAATTGTCCATAAACGAAACACCTGTCGCCTTGCCGAGCGTGACAACGCCTCCCATTCCAGCGGTTACTGTTGCTACTTCACGAGCTGCTTTCTGGAACGGGGTAATAGCTTTTGTGGCTGCGATTTCTTCAGCCTTTTCATTTGTCGGAGGGGCTACAGGAGGAGGCAGTGTTCGAGGAACCGGAGGCAAGATCTTTCCACCGTGCACTATGATAGATCCACGAACAACTTCGTCCTCAAGGTCAATAGGCAAACTTCCCATCACCAGGACCCAGAGAGAGCAGGAACTTAGTGATGTTATTAGAGTATAGGGTTGAAGACTGTGTGGGTAATCTGGACGGCAAATCCGTGTAACCTAACGGAAAGCTAAGAATGAAGAAACAGGAATTTACGATGCAGGTAGACTCACCGATGATTTTGACGCCATTTTCAACAACCAATTCACCAGGCTTCGTCGCCTCGCAGTTACCTCCAGCTTCCGCTGCCAGGTCAACGACGACGGAACCTTGCTTCATGGCTGCAATCATTTGGTGGGTTATCAGCTTGGGTGCAGGCTTCCCAGGTATCAAGGCCTAGATGATAGTTGTAGTGTTTGAGTATAAACATGGAGGCGTTTGAAACGTTGTCCTACCGTCGTGATTACGATGTCGACATCTTTACATTGTTCCATGAAAAGAGCCATTTCCGCTTCGATGAATTCCTTCGACATAACTTTGGCGTAGCCGCCGCCACCGCCGCCTTCCTCCTTCACCGATACTTCAATGAACTCTGCTCCGAGTGACTGAACCTGTTCCCTTGCTGCAGAACGCGTGTCAAAGCCTCTAACAATAGCACCCAAACGCCTAGCCTTTCATCGGAAAAGAACCTGTTAGACCATCTGCATGTCACGTCAATGAACCACAACGTACAGTTGCGATCGCACTTAATCCTGCAACTCCGGCACCAATTACGAGAACCTTTCCTGGGGGTATCTATGGCTCTATGAATTATGTCAACGTGTAATTGAATTCAGGGTCGATTTACCTTCCTGTTAACGCGTGAGCGAAGGGCGGCAAATGGAGTAAAGAGTTCCTTACCCAGCAGCAGTGACTTGGCCCGTCAAAAATCTACCAAAATGATTGGAAGCCTCTAAAACAGCCTTGTAACCAGCGATATTTGCCATAGAACTGGGTCGCAGCTGTTGAATACTAACGAACGTAGTCGTGACGAAGACATACCTCAAAGCATCGAAAACTTGGGCGCGAGAAATACGAGGTACCATGTCCATCTACGCCACGTATGAATAATAACACAGCACTGGAATGCGGTGACTCACAGCGAAAGCATTGACTTTCCGGGAAGCAAGCAAATCCACAATGTCTTTATTTTGCGCCGGATATAAGAATGAAATGACCGAGCTTCCTTCCTTGAGAAGATGCGCCTCTTGATCCAGCAAGGGTGGCCTCACTTTGAGCATTATATCCGAAGCCTTGAACAATTCCTCTCGTGAAACCAGCCTAGCTCCAGCAGAAGAGTATTGTTCATCGAGGAACTGGGCTTCTGCTCCTGCATTTCGCTCCACAAGCACATTTGCAAATCCTTTCTTCTTTAGCAGAGCAGCATTCTGTGGCGTAAGAGCAACTCGTCGTTCACCGGGATAAATCTCATGTGGGACGCCGACGGAGAGTGATCCATACGGAGTCGACGACGATGAGCGGGTCGAGGATGAGTGAAAGTGGCGGATATCTGTCCAGCACCATGATTATCAGGATTATCAGAGACGAGCAACGTTCTGCACCGTGGCACATACCGTTAACCTGCCTGAGCTGTCTGGAGAGACAGCAGCGCACAAAGTGCCAATTCGCCGTCGAGGGCGTCGAGCAGAGCATTGTTCGCGCGCCCTTCGTCGTCAAGGGCGTTGAGCGTCAAAGAGCAATCAGACGACGTAGATGGTAACTGGAATGCTCGAGAACTCGAATCGTGACTCTGCTTCGACGCGACTCGGCCCTCAGAGCCGAGCGGATATTCGGCCCGAAAATCATGAGCTCCCATTTCCCCGCGTTTGATGCTTGCGGCGTGCATGTATACTGGTGCCGTCATGGTACCTGATGATGCCCACCAGCTTGCAATAATTTAAAAGGAAAATATCAATGGCCGCTATCCTTTTACATTGTCGGTCCATGTGTGCAAAGTTCTATTCGACGTGATGATCTCACTCCGCACCCGAACCTGTCCTTTCTCTCGACGGTACGGGCTTGGCGACTGTCACATAGTACCTCCCCTTCTCTTTGAACTTTATCTCATCGATTTGTTGGCCATACACAACTGTTTCTTGAAAGTAGTTCTTTCGCGCATGCTTCGTCTTTAATTTCAGCGTTCGAGGTCACGGACCTTGAAGCATGGAAGTGCGAGCTCATGTAGTCACAAGACACCTATCCACCGAACTGCTGATCACTTGTCATGCTAATGCAAATCCTAAAATACGCGAGCACACACTTTTCAAGAAATGATACTTATAACGATAACAGCGAGAGTGTCAGTTGACGCCTCTACGTAGATAGATACTGCCACGTAACAGCCATCAGGTCGAATGTAAAAACTACAAGAAATCAGCGCTATAACTAAGCCTTGGCTTTACCACGAATCTCGCGTTCCAATCTTACAAGGTCTTGGGTATGGGGGTGATCCCACAGATCCTGTGCAGCACTAGCTTCCATGGGAGGAAGAGGCTTGCGAGGTACTCCGCCATACCCGTAAAGTTTCTCAATCAAGAACTTCGTGCCAGCAATTGAGGCCTTTGCGATGGTGAAGTCGGCCTGAGCAATGATCCCTTGCAGTCGCAATGCTTCGGGAAGTAGCGACAAATCTTGTTTAGACGCAACCGTTACCGACCAGAGCTTCGCTATGGCGTGCTAAGTTCTCCGTGAGCATATGACTTATGATACTATAGGGGGTGAACGAATCTACCGGAGCAACATTTGCTAGACCAGTGATTGCGCCGTGTCCGTCGGCGTAGAATGAAGGAACAATGAAGTCGGTAAATCCTCCCAATACGAGGAAAGGTGCCGCGGCATTCTTACGAGGGTGGTTCAATGGGAACTCCGGCCCTGACACAGAAGCGGCAATTCTGGTAAGCTTGCCAACGTTTCCGCAGCTGAAGGTTATTAATGGTCAGTGTCAGTTACCAAATGTTGCCGGCAAGGTAGAAACCTACGTCAATTTGACTCCACAGAGATTAGGGCACTCTTCTGCGAGTTCCGTTATCAAATCCGAATCAAGATCAATTCCGCCACTAGCACCAGGATCTGGGAAGCATTTCATTGGATGATTTGACGATCTAAAGCACTAATGACTTACAATTGTATATCATCACTGGAATGGGACTCTTTGCAGCGACCTCTGTCCAGAAAGCCTTCAAAGCCTTCGGGTTATTTCCATAAGCTCCTGCGTAGTAGCCGCTTGCGATAACGATTGAGTAATCCGCGCCGGCAGCAGCAGCTTCATTTGTCAGTTCCACTGTCTCCCTTGTGCTCCCAGCACCCGTGCCAACGATTACTGGGACTTGAGTGAAGCCCGCAGTGTCTAAAGCATCGCGAGCAGCTTTAACGACTCTCATACGCTCAGTGTGGGACAGATGAATGGCTTCGCCCATGGAACCAGTGATGAGGGGGCCAACTCCTGCAATTGCAACCCGAACGACATGTGCTTCAAGGGAAGGTATATCTAGAAGAATAGATGAGTAATCGCTGCTTTAAATTAACACTACCCACCAAGGTCCTCGGAATCGGGAATAAAAAAAGTAGGAATGGGTGCGTAGATACCCGGGGTCAGAGGACGAGTAGCACTGATATGAACGCCATTGGAACCGTTTGCAGCCATTGAAGGGGGATCCAGTAGGGAGGTGTAATCGCATCCTGGAAAGACGTACTATATAAACGACAGCCGGCAAATAAGGGGTGCATCCACATCAAATCGGACCGGATTGACGGCCCGGGATTTCACCGGGCCGCTCTCGGAAAAACTTGCCGCTTCATCCTTCCAGCGGCGGCGTACAAAGGTCCAAATGTTGTTCCAGTCCAGTCTACATCTTAATGGGCATTGTCAGGATGTCATCAAGTGCTTCTTCTCGACGCTATCGTAGTCGTTCTCCCCACCCTTTTAGATTCGTGCAATTACAACTTGTCACGGCCCATCAACACGGGGACACCCCAATTCACGTTACACGTCGTTCAAACCGAGATATTCTCCGGATTGTATATAAGGGGGACTTAAAAACATACGCTATACAGCCTCCATGGAATGACCTTGCCGCCGAGTAAAGGAGAACTGCCTCGTTCCTGATACCTTCCATTTTATGACTGAAACCTGTTAAAATAAAGTTCCAAATCGTACAAGGGCGAGGGAGTAGTATTCGCTTACCTATGAATACGACACCTCGATGGCGGGCCATGTGACGATCCGAGCAAGGGTTCAATGTTCAAGTTGAAACAATCTGTAGGTGGTCCATTACTTCTTTCTCCCACCGCGTCCAGCCTTCTTCATCTACTTCCTTGCTGTTTTCTGCTGTGAACACCTCGAAGGGCATACAGACGTGGTCGTCTTCTTCTTCCTGATCCAGGACAAATTTCCCTTGCCGACTGCCGTGTCAAGGTAACCACATGTCCCGCTGAACCTACAGCGTGCGCCAAATCGTGAACGATTGATCGAACATACGTGCCGCCCGAGACCTTCATTTTCAGCACAAAAGCAGACGGCCTCTCCAAGTCCGACGTTGTCGATTCTGGTTCATCCTTGAGATCCACACTCTGATCAACACTCTGGATAGCCTTCTTGAGGGAGAGCTTCTCTTCCTCGGACATTTTTTGTGCAGGCCAAGAAAAGGAATGATCACTCCCAAGCCATTCAACTAGCTCAAGACTGTGTATGGTCACAGCTCGAGGCTCTATGGGTCTAGGAAGGGTATGCCCTTACGGGCGTATTCGTATAATGGCTTTCCGTCCATTTTTAAGGCAGAAAATCTGACAGTTTTGTTCGAGTTGCGAGTCTTCAGGTGGAGAGAACTCTTACATGGGAGGTACTTGCTGAATTTGGCCTGTGAACTGACCAATTTTGCTCTCAACCGTCTCTCGTACAATGTGTTTCCATGGTGCTGTTCGAACTATAGCGCCTTCACTATCATAGCTATCGGTTTCGCATCCCAATAAACACGTCGTTATATATTCCTGGAGCAGCATCCGGTTGAATAAGTTATAGGTAAACTTGAAATAAATCGGTGCATTACCTTTGTACAATCAAGAAAAGACGATAGTTGCTTGGTACCCTTCCCAATACCTATCACTGCCACGATATGTGAGAAAAGCAAATATCATTGAAGACAACATTGATATTCACCCAGAACGCCATCTGCCAGTGGATCAAGTGTACCGCCTTGTCCTATCTTGACATTTCCCTTGAATCGCTTGCGACCCTTGGCTTTCTTACCAGCAGCTTGTTCTAGCTTTGATGCCTCTACAAAAAGTTTCGATTGTTGGACGAGTGCTTGTATGTCGTTTACGACAGACATTGAAGTCGGTCCAGAAGGCTTCCTGACACCAAAGAGACAAGAAATGGGCAAAGACGGCAGGCTGATTTTGGGCATCGTTGAAGTAGAAACTTGAAAGCAAGCAGAAAGTGGGCAGGGCAGCAGAAAGTTGAAAGTAGTTCTCGTGACGTTACGATTGTGACAGGGACCAGCGCGGAGTTTCGGGCCGCGGTTTCCTTCTCGACACTTCCGACTAGCTCTCGTGAATGTTTTTCAAACTTTTAGGGCGCGGACGCTATATATTTAAAATGGGCATATGCTTTCATACTCTCCCCAGCCATGCACGCCCCGTGGAAGTTGCGCTCGTCTTCTCCCCATCTCATTTATGAGCGCTCTCTGGGTCTTAACGAACTGCATTTCTACTTGCGCGGTCGAGTTCTTCACGGGGCTACAGATAGCGCGCTCTCAGTGTGTTTCGAGGTAGCAAAGGATGAAAATTTCTTAATCACCGAAGAAACCGTGGGCAACGCTTGGGTGTTTGCAAAGCAGATGTACCCTCTCCTCGGCGCACAGGTAGAAACCGTCGGGGACAGGGACGAAGACGTGCATTTCGTCGTAGATGAGCGTCGACTCAAAGCGCACATCTCCGGAGAGGTGATCTTCATGACGGTCCCATCCTTTAGCGATGTGGATGCGACGGTAGAAAATATTCTTAATCAAGAGCGGATCCTTGACGATTTTCATCTCGTCCGACTTTTCGTCTTCAGGCAATCCGATCAGAAAAATTGTTTTCACATCGTCATCCATGCTGCCCACTGCGTAAGCGATGGGATCTCCCACTATACTGTCGCACGGACATTGCTTGCTTTCTTATCTTCGTCCCCACCCGTTCCACCCCGTCTATCGAAGAGGCTAGCGTTATCGCTCGCGACCGATGACCTGTATCCTGTCAGAAATCTCAATCTCGTTACCCAGCGGTGGCACAAAGCCATGGCCCATGTCATTGCTTCTATTCAATCCGCAAAATTCAGCATGCGTCCCTCAAGTTACACCAAGGTCTAATTAATTTCTTGACATATAAGGTTTCAGACCGGGGGTCAAACACTCCCCGGAAATGTCGCCGTCCACATGAACGAGAACCCTGTTGACTCTCGCAAGACGGTACTTTATTTTACCGCTGAAGAAACACTCCGCGTTATGGAAATATGCCGGAATCACGGATTATCATTTGGGAACGTTTATGTCGTACTTGGTCAGATTGCCATGGGCCGTCTGCTTTGTAGGAGGTATGTTCAAGGTTTGATGACAGAGGAGGAATGGGAATTCAGAAAAAGGGAGCCTACATACACGGCGGGTCCAATTAATTTAAGGCCGTACTTGGACCGCGAGTGGTATACCCATGGAGGCGCCAAAAATCCGATGCTTTCGATAGGGTTCTATCTCTACCCGATGTCATTTGTTCCACTAAAGCCAGAGGGTGCTCATTCGACATTTGACGTTCTCTTGTCACGTCAACGCTTTTGGTATAGGTGTAGGAATATGCAAAAACGCGCCAATAGTCTTCTGAAGCACCCGTTGTTTCTCGACATCGGCTCGGTTCGTTACCCCCCGATGATCAAGATGTTAAAGGAGTTGTTGTCCAAAGCGCAAACATCATATTCAAAAGAGGAAGATCTCTCTATTTCCGCTATTGATCAGGCAAAGTTTGGCCTGGTGCCTTCGTTCGGTGGCTCTAGCTTCGGAAGCGTGCGTCTCATCGGTGTGCATCTTCGCTCTTTTTTCTAACCGGACAGTAGGTTGATAAACTTCTCCCGCACGAGTTTTCGGATCCAGTAAGCGGGAAAACTTCTCGAATCCACCTACGTTGCTCCGGTGTACGTCTTCGATGTCGTCCCGGGGAAATTTACCTCGGAGCTTCGACATTTCGAAACGAGCTCGGATTGGTGGTCTATTGGGATAACAATGTCACCGACAAAACCGTTATCGAAGAGTGGTTACAAGAAGTGAAAAGGGCGACATCATATTATCTCTTAGAGAGTAGCCGTGAGTCGAAGCTGTGAAAGATTCTAAGTTACATACAGACATACAAATGCATCTGACTTTATCACGAATGACAACAGATACTATTCATGTTTTTGCTGTTAACCATGAACCCCCGCAAACGCACCCAGGTACCCATTTCCTCTCCCAGGTTCTCCAACGATCAGAGGAACTAGCTCCAGACCTCTGTGCATCCTTTGCAGACCTCGGCGCATCTTTTGCAGCTTCTGAGAGACCATCACATCGAAGACATTGCACACAAAGTTGCCTCTTCATAAGCACTCCTTTCGAGACGACATCTTTATCCTGCTCCTTCCGAGGACCTTCCAAGCTGAGATTCTCGAATCCGTCTATCAACTCGTGAGGCTTGATGTATAGTCGTGATTTTGAGATAACTCCCGACTCGCATAACCGTCTAACATTTGCTTGTAATTGAGGCTCCATTGAGATCGTAGGCTCGCATGAAGCGAAACTTCGTCGTGTCTCTTCAACTGGGAATGCACGATCACCTTTCTGTAAACTATGACTGCCCCGGAATTCTTACCTTCAATATCCTTTGACTTCAGTATGAACTCATCCAATAAGGGATCCAAAGCGTTGAGATCAACGCCCGAACAATCAACCAGATCAACCAGGACATCTTTGGCAATCTGGGAGTTCTCACCCCGTGCCGTGATTGAACCAAGGCTGCTCCGGAAACTACGAACATTGCTTAACGCTTGTTTCAAATTCACTAGTGCACGAGGATGCACAATGTGAAGAAGGCAGGGAACCTCGTAGTGGTCGGTTGAAACAGCTGTAGGCAGATAAACGAAAATAGGCATACATTCAGGGGAACAGCTTACGAGATTCTGCATCGAAGAGATCATCGGTTTCGCTCGATGGTTTGCTTGTTGAATTGATTAACATGACTTCTTTCATGACTTTCTCAATGAAGTTTACAACCCATCCACAGATTCCTATAAATTGCCAAACAGCGCCTGCCAAGAGACAGTCATGATGAGGTCACTGAAACATGACGGCTACGCACGAAAATCAGGCCCGTCGTTGTCCTTACAGTCTTCAAATGCGGCATTGCAAGCTGCCAGTGAGCACAGGTCGTGCGCAGTTTGCCAACGTGCATTCAAATTATTCCTGGCATTTTCGTCCTTTGCCCGTAAACTTCGAAGCCTGAATAGGATTTAGCAGAGTAAAGTTAGACAGTCGCTGAATTACGAACCTATAAATCTCCAAAGCAACACCCAAAGTCTGCCAAGTCAGCGTACCCAGCTTTCTGCGTGACTGTGTTTCCACAATAGTCAACACCTGAAATAAGATGTGGCTAACTTCTTCCATCGGCATTGTCGAAAGGGAAAGTAAGTGTGTGAAATCTGCTGTACTTCTTCGTGATAGAATTGCCGAGGCAAGACCGGAAGATAGTGGAAGAATAGATGGAAACCCAGCCTTGAATGCTCTCGATGCGCGACGTATCGGGACCGTATGTACAGAGGTTTGTGTAGCCCTTACCATTGATGAAACGGTGCATAGCAACATCTCGTTGGGCGAGAGAACGGCATGGATCGGGACTGAACAATGATCAATGACCGAAAGCAAGCAATTTGAATAGCAGCGAACCTTCTTTTCCAACCTTGGTAGCCGACGTGAAAATGGGAGAGAGTTCCCATTCTTTATCGTATTCAAACAATGTGGGACTATTGATGTTCATGCCTCAGTGATCGATAAACCCAGAAAGACAGGTGGCGTACATCTCCAGAATTGTAGTCATACCGATTCGCACCTCTTTGTCTTTGGTCTTCCCAGCAAGGAAGGATCCTGACGTATCTAGTATGCCGACGAGTAAACTAGCATCGACACCTTGCAACGGCTTGGTAGGAACGAGAAAGCCCAGAACGCCATCCGTATACGTCCTTGTACCGGCCTGGTGACATGACTTGCGAAGAAGTCAGTAGCAACATCATTAACCAAAAAATGATCCATTACCCATGCGGATTGCTTGGTATCGGGTGTAGCATGACGCAACATAGAGTAGCATACTATTTTGGACTGAGGCAAATTCGAGTCTAACAAGAAAACGTTAATAGTTGCGTATTCAAACTAAGAAAACACTTACAGTCACCAAAATCCAAAAAACTAGCTACCAAGTACATAGCAGCCTTGGTTTCATTTGGGCAACTCCTAGCTCAGGGGCAGACGGGGTTTTGCACACGAAGACAAGATTGGTGAGCTGTGATTCCCAGTTTTGTATAGGAAGCAGTGGTTGCGTCGATAGACCTGTTTGTAGCTGAAGTCGCTGTGGTAGAAAGTATGATGACAGTAGACTTACGCATCATGATGCCGTCAAACTGGAGACGGACCTCGGAAACTTCAATGATAGATTCTTCGCCATATATCTCTTCAGAATGCGTTGTAGATTCAGCATTTGACTGGCCAAAATCAAGGGACATATTCATGTCAAATTGATCGGTATCCGGAGTTCTAGGAGGTAAAGGTATAATATGGGAACGAGTCGCGACAAGAATTGAGGATTCTGGAGATATATACACTTTAGAAAGATAATTGATACAGAAAGCTTAAAAACGCGCCGTCATATCCGAGACCGATCGCTGCCGTGACACACAGTCTCAAAAGGCCACCGTTGTCAGTAGCTTCAGGTGTCGGCATGGATGAATTCTCGTTGACAAGGCTATACTGATTCAGAGGAGTGGAAAACATCTTGAGAGAAGGGATATAATTTCGCACGTAACACAAAGTCAATTGATGGTTCTGTGTGACAAGCGCCAAAGTGGGATAGGATACCGGAGTTTTTGGGCCACGAGTAGGAAGACGAAGAAACGATCCATGTTCATCAGCGGTCCACTAAATACCATCGTTCGTCATTATTAGTCAGTATAATACATGCATCACGTACTTCACGCGGTGCGCCCAACCAACTTGCTGTGACAACCCCAGCACCCAGTGGCGGCGTCCAGTAGTCCTTGAGTATCCAGTTATCAATCTCAGGACCACGAAACCAGAGACACCCAGCACCAGGGACCCCTCGTCCTGGAAAGTACGCGAACAGCCAGTCGTCGTTGGGAGAGGCCGAGATGATAGTCGGAGGGTCAAAGTCCGTCAAAGCTGCGAGAATCGGTGCCGGCGAAGGAATGTTGAACTGCTTGGATGACGAGAAATGACGCGCGAGAATCGTTGGTTGAGTTGGATGCGGAGTAAAAATGACAGAAGAATTCGACCATTCTGCGCGTCTATCGACGAGTTCAAATGCAAACTGTCGCATATACAGGAAACACTGACCTTGGGGTAAGCTTCTCGACCAGTGGCTGAAAATCCCACCAGCCCATGTGCCATTCTTCCTTGTTTTTCCCTTTCGGCGGTGATTTTGCAGCAAACATGATGGTCGGGAGCAAGGCACGAATAGCCACGCGGCAAGAATAGGGCGATCTTCCTCCGTGCACTCATGACGTGATGTAGGGATTTTCATCGTCTCTCGTCATCCTCGAGACTCAGCACTTACTCAGCTTTGCTTGTACCTATTGTACCATTTCCTTATATATTCTTTGCTACAGTATATATACGACGCTTTGTACACTAGTAGGACGGCTTGGACTTAACGAGAGTTGTTCTAGTTCTCTCGCGTGACGCTAAGCTTCTCTCCGCAAGTTCACTTTGTGTAGCGACACTTGGCTTCGGTCATCTGGCGTTACATTTTTTGAACTCTTTTACTCTCTAGCTTTTTTTTTCTCAACTCGTTTCTTTGGCGACTCCTACGGTCTGATCAACCAGAATGGCCGCCAACGTTCCCAACAACGTTCACGTTCGGACTCTCCGCTCGAGAGTCATCACCACGACAACGACACCATCGATTCCGTTAACCTATGCTCAGGTTGTTGCTACCAGCACGCCGAATGTGTCTGGTAGGATGGGTGCGTTGTCAAATTCTTCTCTTACTCCTGTTTCACTCACAACATCCCCTGGGGCCGCGGCTGCTGGCAGCGTTGGTACTGTTGGTGGTAATACCGTGGACCAGGAAGCTCCTGCTTCCAGGCAGTCGAGGTCATCGAGTCCTAGCCCTGGCACTGTCGGGGACATCGACTCCGCTCCCGTCCTAGGATGGTCGAGGCGTAATGATGAAGCTCCCGTGAAGGAAGAACGGTTGAGCGTCTCCGCCCCTGCTGGTATTGAAGAGCAGATGGAGCGTGAGGATACTAGCTATATTTTCAAGGCTGAGCTCGATGCTAGGAGTGATGGCCGTTTAGGGGGTGCACGCAGGCGCTGGTCTTTACCTGGCACGGCACGAGAGGCCATGGACGTTGCGCATGACGTTGATAGCGCAGACTTCATTGTTCCTCATCGTCGTCGTACGGCTTCCCACTCGCCTCGTCGTACTCCTGTCCATACGTTGACTAATAGACCCTTATTTTTTCCTCCCGAATTTGATTGTGGTTCAGACGATGATTACGGGGATGAGGAAATCAATATCATTGAGACACCTAGTCATGATACAAGGGTACGTGAGGAAGAGGTTACTCCTCACCTAAGTTTTGATGAGCCTGATAACTCCGAGGACAACTACATGCAATTTTTCTACAACCATATGTCCCCGGAAGATGTCCAAGGTTTCATTAATCGTGTTACTCAAAAGCATGAGACACGAAACACACCTGGGTTTGACAGCTCTGTGGAACGAAGCCCTTCACGGATGGCCTCGCCAATGAGATCCGGGTCTGTTGATTGTCATGCTGCAGGCCTCGATGGTGAACAAGAGTCTGGAGGGCAGTGTGGACACCTCAGAGGATAGGATTCCATATGGTAAAAAGGGGAAGTGGGCTGTCAATGTTGAGGACATTGAGGATGATGATGACATCGAATGGCGCAAGGCACAGATGGCGGCTGATGAGCAGCTTGCTAAGGAAATCGAAACTGCTCAACGAGAGGCTGCTCTTAAGCATAAGGAAGCAGAGGCTCGCCTTGCGCGCCATATTGAGGATGCTCGGCGAGCTCGCAGCAAAGCCTCCTCCACCAGTCGTTCACTGAACATCGGAGCTGATATCGTTGCACGGGCTGCAGGATAGGGAACGTGGTAGGACCATGCAGCCAGTTGTTGTGCAGTCTAGTCGTGCTTCGAACCAGCTCCCGCATGATGGCTTTGTCTACAAGACATTGATGGGGTCAAAAGCGTTGGATGAAAAGTCAGGGACTCGTACCTCGCATACCCCTTCCAGTTCACAAATTCCTGTGGGGATGGGCTATGACTCAGATGTTACTATCTCTGAACCCTCTTCTGTATACTCCTCAGACTCAGATTCAACTAAGAGGAGGAAACGGGAGAAGAAGAAGCGATACAAGAAACAGAGGGCTCACCGCAAACGAGAACTCGGGAATGAGAAAGTTGTTTTGCCCGAGAAATATGATGGCTCCCCGAAGTTTGATGTGTTCCAACGCTGGTTATATTCGGTGACAGATTACTTCAAGACTGTCTACATCGAGAAGATGCGGCGTGTACCGAAGCTTCAGCACTTCTTGTCTGGGAAAGCAGCAGCCTTCTTCATGCGCGAAGTCGCCATGTCAGGTCGGAATTGGGAGCTAGATGAATTTCTAACTCACCTCTTTGACCACTGCTTCCCTCCGAATTTCCGTACTGGCCAACGGACCCGTTTATCGAATTGCCGGCAGCATGGCCGTGCAGTTCGTGATTGGATCTTTGAATTACAGAATCTGGCTGATAGTGTTGGTGACATTCCGGATCGACAACTGGTGCTTTACCTTTGGCAGGGAGCAGATGACTATATTCGAGCGAAATGGGCAGAGACTGGATATAGTGCTGAGATTTCAATGTTTGAAGATCTTGAGGAGGCTGCAGTTCGTTTCCAGGAGGCTGCACGCTATAGGGATTATGATTCCAGGCAACGGGATGGAGAGCGTGGACGTACCATGAATCGTCATTCCAGACCTTTCCGTTCACGGCGTGACCATTCCCGATCTCCCAGGTCTTTCACAGCTTGGCAACCGAAACCTCAAGATCCTTCGTCGAAGGCAAAGACCGGTTCTGTGAATCCACCACAGGCTTCAGGCTCGAATAATGGCCGGAGCAGTGGGTCTGCCAAGAGTGATAACAAGCGCCAGCTATCCAAGAAAGAGATGGATGAGCTGCGTGCAGCAAACAAGTGTTTTGAGTGCAAGGAGACTGGCCATTTGAGTCGTGACTGCCCAAGGAAGAAGCGGCTCAATAAGGCAGGTGGCTCATCGCTACGCTCTGCGGCAGCGGGGCTTCAAATGACTTCGACCTGCACTATGGATGCCAATACTCGTGGATTTCTGGGTGTATCAGCTGTAAATGCTCGTGAGTCTTCTCCGACCCTTCCTTCGGCTGAACTTGGCCATGGACGACATTGGGACGGCCCGGTTACACCTATCCCACCTCCATGGCAATATATTCCTGATATTGGCTTCCTTCCTGTAACTTGGTATACGCCATCAATAACATTTTTGGAGGCTCGAGATCGAGTATTAATTGAACGGTCCATTTCTCAGCTCTATGCTAGTATTCCATTCATCTATGACTTCTACAATGTTGATGCAAATAGCCCCTTCAGTCCAGAGCGATTTTCGATGGATGTCTTTGGCTTGGACGAGTTCATTATTTGGGACTGGCACACTCTGGATGACCATGTTGTTAGCCGTGCAGAGCTGCTTGACCCTGATTTCGATTTGATTGCTTGGATTATCGGCCGTAAGGCTCTGGTTTGCGACCAGATGCTTACGGGTACTGAGCCATGGCTGCAGGATGGATATGAACAGCCTATGACACCTGTATGGCCATCTTCGGGCAATGTTTTAGAAAATGCAGCCTTGCTGGAGGCTCTGGATGTGAATTCCGACTGGCCGGAGGATGGCAATGATTCATATTCTGATCATGATGTCGATGATACTGTTCTATCATCGCATCCTGACTCGGAGGATGATGGCAATGATACAGAGAAAGAGCCCGATTCTGAGCCAGATGACGACGGGGATGTCTATTCCTGGCATTCTGATTCTGACTCTGATGAGCCACCCCATCTGCAGGATGTCTCAGACTCGGAGGATAGTGATGACGGCTATGACTCTGACTATGATTCAGCAGCTGATGGTTCAAGGGATTCTTATGTCTTCGAAAACGAGAATTTTTGTTCTGCAGCTGCAGCACCATCTTCATCGCGAAAGGGAAAGAGAAAGGACCAACCGAGTGAGCCTTTGGAACGGACTGCTGCGAATCCAAAAGACTTTACGCGCAAGGCTCCGTGGGTACCTACAGTTCCAGTAGTCGTAAATGGAACAGTCCTGAGAGCAATGCTTGACACTGGCTCTCGGGCAGACTTCATATCCTCAGCTGTTGTTGACTTGCTTAAGCTTAAAAAGGTGCCTTTGGCCAAGCCGATGAATGTTCGTCTTGCGGTGACAGGTTCCCTGACAAAGGTTAATTACTCGGTCGAAGCAGAGATCTCTTACCAGGATATTTGTGAGACACGCCATTTTGACGTAATGAACATTGATGGTTATGACATGATGCTCGGAACGCCGTTTCTTTTCCAGCACCAGGTTGTTATGGGTTTTAATCCGTTTCGTGTAGGGATTGGCAGTCGTGAATGTCTCCCGCTGGAAGGCGACAATGTAATATTGATATCGTCGAGTGCAGTTCAGATGGAAAATGATAATTTCATTGAATCTTTACGTCGGGATCTTCATGAGTACACTATAGATATTTGCAAGTCTGCAGAAGACACTCCTTTACCTCCTTTGCGTGCAATTAATCATACTATTCCTTTGAAGGATGAGGAGTTGACTTACTCATGGCGTCCCTCACGTTGTCCGGATGCCTTACGGCCTTTATGGCGTGAGAAGAGGGATGCATATGTGGCTTCAGGCAGATGGGAATTTCGAAGTGTTCCTAATGCCATGCCCATGTTGATGCTTCGTAAACCTACAAAGGATAAGTCAATTCAGTTGCGAACAGTTACGGATTCTCGGGAACGGAATGCCAATACACGGAAAGTGGCTTCTCCGATGCCTGATATAGATGGAATTCTGCGGAATGTGCTCTCGCACAAATATCGGAGTGTCATCGACATGAAGGATGCTTACGAGCAAGTTCGTGTAGTCCCAGAGCATGTCAGCCGTACAGCTATGAACACACCTGATGGTACGATGGTCAGTTTAGTAATGCAGCAAGGAGATTGTAACGCTCCTGCTACATTCATGGCATTGATGAACCACCTATTCTCACCGTACATTGGGGTTTTCCTTGATGTCTACCTTGATGATATTGTCATTTATTCGGACTCACCACAGGACCATGTGGTAGCTGTTAAAACTGTCGTTGATATACTTCGTCGTGAGAAGTTCTATCTGAGTGAGAAGAAGCTTCGGTTCTTTGCAGACAAGATCAGTATTCTCGGACATGTAATCGACGATAATGGTATCTGCATGGATCCGGCTAAGGTGGACAAGGTTCTAAACTGGAAGACCCCTACTACAAAGTCTTTGCTTAGCGGATTCATTGGTTCAGTTGGATACCTCGCGAATGACTTACCTGGTGTACGTATTCCAATGGGAATTCTCGAGCATCTTACAGCGCCGTCAACACCCTGGCGATGGACAGCAGTTGCTGATCGTGCTTTCAATGAGGTTAAGCAACTGATCCAGGATTGGCGGGACCACCACCGTGTTACGCTGGCGTATGGCCCAGATCAACCACCCATCAACCTGATTTGTGATGCTTGTACTTCAGGAGGTAGTGGTTGTGTTTCGCAGGGTGAGGATTTTCGGACAGCTCCAATTGCTGCGTTCTGGAGCGGGAAATTCACAACAACGCAGCAAAACTATCCTGTCCATGAACAGGAGTTGTTAGCCATTGTGGAATCCTTGAAGCGGTTTCGAAATATCTTACATGGCACTCACTTCCGTATTTTCACCGACCATAAGGCACTCGAGTTTATTATGACACAAAAGCATCTTTCACCTCGGCAAGCTCGTTGGGTCGAGGTCTTGAGTGAATTTGACTTCACGATCACGTACATTCCTGGAGAAATCAATATATTTGCAGATGCGCTATCTCGGATTTACAGCTCTGAACCGCCAGGGGTTATTCGTGCCCCCTCGGAATACATTGCTGTAGATGATGAGGAAACACGACAGGCATTAGAAGCTATTACCCTGTTTTCTTGTCCTGTGTACACCGGGGATCCTGCGATGGCAAGTATGGCTTCGACGCTTGAGGATGCATCCACATCAACAGCTCAGCCCCGTGTTTTCCTACGAGTCCGGGATAAGAATGGGAATTTATTGCCTCGGATGGAGGGCGTACCTGGGAAGACTGGGAAACGGGTCTCAGAGTCATCAGCAAAGGATTCCCCGGCTCTCCCTAATCCCGATCTGGTTACTGTGCAGACACCAGAAGAGGAGCTTGAGGATCATGTTGCGCCTCGGTTGCAGAATATCATTTCTGCTGGGAATCCTGAGTTGGATTTTCCGAACTGTCTAAGGGGACAATATGTTCATGATCCCTTCTTTGGGCTAGTTATTGCGGCACCGAACACTTACAAGAATTTTGAAGTGGTCGACGATCTTGTTTTCTTAAACGAGAGTGATCGCCGTGTTCTGTGCATTCCCGATGTCAAAATTGGCTCTCGTAATGTACGGGAGATTGTGATAACGCACGCACATTCAATTCTTGCGCATCTTGGAGCCCGCAAGACGTTACATTATCTGCGGGACAATGTCTGGTGGAAATCCATGCAGCAGGATATCCGTGCCTTTTGTGAGTCATGTCCGACATGTCATCAAGTGAAACCTCGCACCCAGAAAAAGTATGGCGAGCTTCGACCTTTACCGGTGCCCACGTACCCCTGGCAAGTAATAGGGATTGATTTCGTGGGTCCACTCCCTGAATCTACAAATCGGTTGGGGTCATTCGACATGATCGCGGTCATTATTGACCATCTAACTCACATGGTGCATCTTGTGCCTTCGAAACAGACCTATCGGGCCAAAGATATTGCGGAATTGGTCTTTGACCATGTATACAAGCTACACGGTCTGCCTGAGGCTATTGTTAGTGACCGTGACTCCCTGTTCACAAGCACATTTTGGTCGAGCTTGCACAAGATGATTGGTGTTGAGCTTCGGTTGTCTTCCAGCTACCACCCGGAAACGGATGGACTGACAGAACGGACTAACCGGACTATGGAGCAGATGCTTCGCCTATCAATTTCTCCTTCTCAGAAGGATTGGGTGAATAAGCTACCTGGTATTGAATTTGCAATAAACAATGCGCGTTCTGAGACAACAGAGTTTGCTCCTTTCTTTCTGAACGCGGGCCGAATGCCTCGCACCTTGATTTGGAATAGTTCAACGGAATACCCTGGTGTCCGTGTCTTTGCGCAGCGAGTAAAGGATGCTTTAACAACAGCTCACGATGCGATCCTGGCAGCGCGCGTCAAGCAGACACGTCTCGCAAACAAAAAGAGACGGCCGGTACCTTTTACTGTTGGCGACTTGGTCTACATTTCAACACAGAACTTGAAAATTCCAAAAGGACGCGCTCGTAAGCTTGTACCTAAGTATATTGGCCCCTATCGTATTGTCAAGGCCTTGGGCGACGTGACGTTCGAAGTCAACATACCTTCTGAACTACGTCGACGTGGGATCATCCCCAAATTCCATGCTTCATTGCTGCGGGTTCACATTCCTAACGATGACCGCCGCTTTCCGAATCGTTCTCTTGAGGCTATCCAGGCATCTGAAGATCGTGATCCTTCAGAATGGGAAGTCGAGCGGGTAGTCACTCATTCAGGACGGGCTTCATCTGCTTACTTTCAGCTCCAATGGAAAGCGGGTGACACGACATGGTTACCTTACTCCGAGTGTTCTCATCTGGAACCCTTGAAAGCTTATCTTGAGGCTCAGGGCGTAGATTCGATATCGCGATTGCCAGAGGGAAAGGGAGCTTTACCTGATTCGGATGCACAAATTTTTAGTGGGGCTGTCAGCTGGGATATAAAGGGTGTACTCACATTCTCTGGTCTCAATTCTGATCCCTTTCGCATGTCCCAAATCGATATCGCACTCAATGAGCTCTCAATCCAGGACGAATCCGTCAATGCAGCGTCCGATCGCACCTCGTCCACCCTCTCTGGCGCGTCCTCCAATGCAAGGGTTGGTGACAGCTCCTACAGCGGCACCCACACGTCCTCGGGAGACCAGGTTCGAGCCGCGCCCAGTGGGCAAGCTCCTGAGGGATCTGGCTCAGCTACTGGACACACAGGCGAAGGTTTTCCAGCATCTGGCAGTGTGGGAGGACATAGCGGAACTCGAGAGGGAGTCGGCAGTGCTCAGGAAGGAACAGAAGGACACCATTCGTCGTCTCAAGATGTTGCCGGGTCGACGGGCAGCGGCGCTGGTGGAGGAACTGGAGAGGGTTCACTACTCAGCACCACCCCCGGTTCTGCAACAGGCACCACTCGAGACCTTGGCAGAGGTTTCCTCTTTGGTACGGGAGAGGGACTAGGCGGTTTAGATTGGACGAACGAGGACTTGGACATGCTCTCTGCGCCAGGTACTCCTCCTATGACTTTATCCCCTCTCGTTCAACCGACAGCCTCTCTTCATCCTGGTAACACCCATCCGGCAGAACCAACGGCAGCAACTCCTCCTTCCTCGGCGACTGGACCAGTCATCAATGTCAACACGAGCACGGCCATGGCTCAGGGTGCGGACGCGTTGGTCAGCACCTTCCCTGATGGTACTGTCAATCATGGTGCTCACCTATGGGCCCAATCTCGTGAGTTACAGTCTTCGCACAATGCTATCACGCACCAGGTCCTTAATTTGCTTGGCCGTTGCCTTCCTGCAACGTCGGAACAGCGTGGTCGAAGCCGTAGTCGTTCCAGGAATTCATCTCCCTATACCCTTCATCGTGTTCGCCTCGACAATGCCTTGAATTCGTTCGACAACTACGCTCGTGGCCATCAGCGTCGTGGCGGGAATCGGGGCCACAATCGTGGTCGTGGTTTTGGTCGTGGTCGTGGTCGAGGGAATGGTCGTGGTGGCCCTCCTCCTCCTTATCCTGGCGCGTCCAATACCCAGAACTCTACCCAGTCTTCTGCCTCGATTTCTTCCCTTCCTATCGGCTTGTCGACAAGCACCGGATCAGCGGCTGCTCCCATCGTGGTTGAGGCTTCCGCTGGTGCTTCTGGTGACGACGTTCAGATGGCGGATGCAGCGACAGCCGCGTAGGGTGACACGTCGTGTAACGCAGGAGTTGGTTGGTCACATATGCACAGCCACTGATGTGGTTTCTTTTCTTTGTAAGAATTTTCCGTCGATACTCACAATTTGCAGCTTCCGACTCTGCAAAAATTTTATCTTCTTTTTCCTTTGTTTACTGGTGTACGGCTTGTCTCTGACAACCCGGGAGGGCGAGTGTAGGGATTTTCATCGTCTCTCGTCATCCTCGAGACTCAGCACTTACTCAGCTTTGCTTGTACCTATTGTACCATTTCCTTATATATTCTTTGCTACAGTATATATACGACGCTTTGTACACTAGTAGGACGGTTTGGACTTAACGAGAGTTGTCCTAGTTCTCTCGCGTGACGCTAAGCTTCTCTCCGCAAGTTCACTTTGTGTAGCGACACTTGGCTTCGGTCATCTGGCGTTACACGTGACCAGGTGATTGATCATACTGGATACTTGATCTTGTGTAATTGGACCTTGCACCCGCATGGGAGCGCCGGAAGAACGATAAACATCTCCCTTCTTCGCCATAAATACTCGAGGAGCACATTCCCAAGACTTGGATATCCTATCTCTCCTCTATGGCTGATAATACTCTTCTTGGTGTAGTGATCTTGGCTCGACATGGCGACCGAGAGGGTATGTTGAACTTCTGATTCATGTATAAATACCTAACCGATCTGATATCGTATCTCAAGGCTTTTATCAGGATCCCTCTTCGTACACCGCGTCGTCGACCACAATTACGCCAGAGGGGAATGTAAGTCTACCATTGAGAAATTATTTCAATGCCTTTCATCTGACTCTCTTTTCCTACAGCTACAAGAGTACCAGCTTGGGCAGCTGTTGCGCTCGCTATATCTTAACTCGTCGTCCGAGTCATATATTTCGGGAATCAACAGTACCATCGCCGACTTGGACCAGATCAAAGGCACGTTTCCATCCTTACAACAGGCTCTGTATTCTGACCCCAACCCCGTCCACTAGTCCGTGCAGACGGCGGTGATGAAGGAGGTGTTATCGTCAACTCGGCAACGAGCTTGTTACAAGGCTTGTTCCCAGCCACCTCTGACTACAACGTGACTCTGGCCAATGGAACCACTGTCGAGGGCCCTCTAGGCGGTTATCAGGTGTGCAAATGTCACTCCATCACGTCAAGAGAATGAATGATCATCATTCTCTTCATTCAGTACATACCAAGTTAGTCGTGAGAATCCATGATATCCGGACTCTTATCTGACATTCTTTCTACTGCAGTCGAATCCGTAGAACCAGACAATGACGTCTCTCTGGAAGGATGGACGTCTTGTGGTGTGAGCTACGCTGTTCTCCGTAGCATTGTTTATTCCTCACAACCAACTCAGGCCTTTGACACGTCCACCAATGCCTTCTACAACTCTTCAGCATTTCAGGCAAAGGTAAACGAGAGCGCCTCGTTTCTGAACCAGCTCTCCCCGTACCTTGATGGTAGACCGGTTACTTTGAAGAACATGGTAATACCTTCAATACTTCGAGTTTGTATCGCTAACCCCTCCTTTAGTGGAACGTAAGCTTCGTCTCAGTATGCAAGGTCCCTGAATCTTCAATCCCAATAGATTTACGATTACATGAACGTCGAAAACATTCACGATGCATCCTTTGCCGCTAGCATCCCGGACACATTTATGGAACAAGCTCGCGATCTAGCCAACTGGCATGAATACGGCGTTTTCTCGTCCCCCGAACTCGCGGGAATAGGAAATAGTACGTTCTCCGTTATCCATGAGAGTACTTGGCAAACTCATATTCTCACGTCAGTTGCTGCCCGTACCATGCTGCCCTCCATCTTTGAAAGTTTCACGAGTATCACGGATTCTGATGACCCTCTCAAGATTTCTTACCTGGCCCTCGCTTACAAGCCATTCCTGTCCCTATTTAACATGACAGGTGCAGCCCAGATGAATTCAGAACTCGAAGGAATCGGTAAGCAAACCATGCCGTGGATTGACCTGGGAAGTTAGCTGACGTTCTGACGTGTTAGTTAATTATGCTGGTGCCCTTGCCCTCGAGATCAGGAATTCTTCCACCAGCGGAGAACCTGTTCTACGTTTTAATTTTAAGAACGGAACGGATGATAATGGTTTCACGACATACAACATTCTCAACGGCACCGGGGACATCCCGCTGTCGACATTTGTAAATTATCTGTCGGTGAGTTGACCCGCTCATTATCGAGAAAAGATGATCAATTCTTTCAGCCTGCCGCTATTAACACCACGGCTGATTGGTGTACAGTATGCGGGAACACGAAGGACAGGGGATGCGGTGCATTAGCATTAGCGGCTTCAGAAGCAAGCGCCGCTGCACGAGTGAACCAGCGAATTAGTCCCGTGGGAGCTGGATTCCTTGGTGCAGGTCTGACCTTGGCTGTATGCTTAGCAATGCTGGGTGTCCTTGTCTTCTTAGGTTTCCTCACTGTCGGTAAGGGCAGATCGCGGCAGAAGAAGACCAATGATGTAAGACGTTCTTCTTTCTTCGCTTCCATTGCTCATGATACGCAGGTCGCGGAGAAGGCGTAAGAACATATCATTGCTAAATTGTGGTATGTGTACAGTTTATGGCTACATGGAATGCTGTTTGATATACATTAATAGTACGTGACAATGTACATGGAAATTGTATAGCGATAGGGATGTATGGAACATTATTCTGAATCGTAACGATAAAAATCTTCGTGATCCGAGTGTTCATGGAATTCATCTGCCAAAATCAAAGTTAGCATCAAGCAAATGAAGTGTCGTCAGACATACCGCCACTTCCGCTCCAGTCTGATAGTTCTTCTTCGTCAGGATAATCGTTTTTATAATATTCCTCCGCTGCAGATGAGTTAGCCTATGAATGCCAACATCATAAGAAAGTACACGAACCATTTGAATCCTCGTCCGCTTCATCCTCTATTTCAGAGTCGGAGTCAGAGTCATAAGGATCCGTGAGGGAAGGTGGAAGACCCGTTCTGCATACGAAGATGAGAAAAAAAAGGTCAGATGTGTCGAATGAGCATACAGTGTTCCAACGGCGGCAGCTTCATTCCATTCGCTCAAAGTCGATGGTCTATGGTAGAAGACGTCCCAAACATAGTCACTCGATTCAGGTGCTGGTTCTGAGGCTGCAGCATCGTCAACTAGACTAAAGTTTAGCCGCAGAAAGCACGAAAAAGTATCTAAGCTTGCACCATTGAGATACGCCTTGAGCATAGGCATGATTTTCTCCAACTGTCGATCCATCTCATGAGAGCTCGGATTGTCTTCCGGTATAGCATCGAACACGCGAAAGTTCGGATTTGTCTGCTTGGGTGGCAATTCTTTAGTAGAGATGACTTCGGGCCTAGGCCAAAACGTGACAAAAGTGAGTCGCTTAAAGCCCACAAGGAGGAAGAAGCTCACGGGCTAGTTGGAAGTATAGTCTCGCGCTCTTGATCTACGATTGTATACCTCCGATTGAAGTCTGTCGACAGACGCCGACTACTGGTAGGTGCCGCCGGGGGTTGGGGTACAGTCTTCTGATGCACTTCTGGTGCCACCGCCGGTGGCTCTCGAGACAACCGAGAAACTTCGTCCTGTGCAAAACTAAGCAGGGAAACCAGAGAAAGCAGATGTTTTACCTGTATTTGTTGGTGCAGCCTCTGATCACTCCAGGCATCGTCCTCTACTGTCTGCGCGAACTTGAACACGCCCATGCCGCCGCGAGATTTCTTGCGACGAATGCCTGACTCGATGACAAGAGCATCAAGAGGTTCTTCATGTCGTTTGCGCTTAATGCGCAGAATCGTGTATGGCTGGGTAGGATTTTGAGCATCGACTTCCATCGTGAAAGTTTAAGTCAAGAGAGTTAGGCGCCCAAAGAACCTTTGTAAAATCCTTTTATCACTGAAGATCCGGTCAATAAAAGACAATAAAGACAGCTGAGAAGTTACGTCATGCCACGTGCCTGTTCCCGAAGCTTTGTTAAGTTTACCGCCATGGGTTCTCGCCAGACAGCGAAAGAGCTGGCTGGAAATTTAACCAAAGTCGTTATTCAAAGATTCTCCGATCGTATCCTTGTTCTTGTAACTCAGCTAGGGAAAGTAGGCAATCTGGTGAATCCAATTTTCTCATAGTGTGAATCATCGTGTTAAAACAAATTCTAAGATTCAAGCGACACTGCCGCCTACTACGCCTTTGATAGCAGCGTCGGTCGTTGACCCTACAGATCCTAATGCGATCTCTCTTCCTCCACCACCTCCCGCTATTCAGTTGACGCCGTTACTGGGAAATGCTCCGTCCGAACACGTACAAACCCTTCATAATCTCTTCGCGTCGCAAATCGCAACCTTGGTGTGGGTAGCAGAGGAAGAGTCGATAATGCAGCCATCCCGTCAAAGCGTCATCATCGGGATCGCCTTGCAGAAATCTGATGTAAATGAAGGAGGGGAACTCAGTGACTCGGAACGTGCTACTTTTCTGGGTGTCATGGATATGGTACAAGGATTGTTGATTCAAAAACGATGATGTATTGTACAGAATATCAAGGCATTGCACAAGTTCGTTTGTATGTGATGGAAGGAAGGATGTTTTGTTACCTGACGTTGCTCCTTAACAGAAGCGTGCCGGGGTCCGTACTACAGACCCCCGTATGTACACTAACAACTCGAGGAACAACGTTGCTACGTACCGAACCAGCTGCCGCCATGGTAAAGCCCCGTCATGAGTACTCCCTCACGGTCTCGGCAGTTGGCTGATATTTTTTTCAATAATATTTTTTGGATGGTGCGCATAAACATTCCAGTCATGGTGCAAATGCTGTCGGCCGCAACAAGCGAGGGAGAGTTGTAGCGCGACAGGTTTTCGAATCCCACCCCTCATCGTCGTAGCGCGGTAGCTTTTCGACGGAAATGGATGCGAGGGAGTCATAATGCGAAAACCTTTTGACGACCTTCTATCGTAACGTAGTAGCCTTTCGACGAAACAGGACATGGAAGTGTCGTAGCGCGGTAGCCTTGCTTGGAATGATATGAGTACTAGTGAGCCAGACATCCCCGGAAGAAGTGGGGTGCGCCTGGCGACTGTTCATTTTCACAGATTTTCACACAACAACAGAATATTCAAAGACCCAGAGTGGCTTTGTATCCGTTTGCTTTGCTTGATTACAAGTTACTAGTAATACAGTTAAGACTGGGGAAGTCTACCCTAGGTTGAGTTTTCGTTCATTGCAGAGTTAATTCAAAGAGAGCTCCCGGTATGGAAGGGTGAAGTGTATATCCTTAACGTGTCCCGGTATTACTTGAACTGATACTTAAATACATTATAATGCTCGTGTTTCTCACCCCTTGCTCTCAGGGCTGGGACTCGGAGGGCCGAAATATATGAATGCTATCGATGTCGGTCCTCGGGGTGCCGAAGCCAGGTCATAGCCGAACTGTCTTTCTGACTGTCACCTGGTATTTTGCCCGCGGACTGATAGAAGCTTCCTGGAACAGTTGCCAGTTCGTTCCAGGTAGACCTGTGACCTGGTGCTGTATTGTTCCGGGAACGTTTGCTGCTCTGAAACCTTGCCCGCGCGCTCCAGGGACCGCCTATTTTACCTGGCGACGAGCCATTTAATGCCGAAACAACCGGATTTCTTATTCTGTGGATATGTTTTGGTTTGAACCTTGTCCGCTCGCTCCCAGTTTTGCCTGGCTTCCTGTTCCGGGAACATTTTTGGGTTTGAACCTTGTGCGCGCGCTTCCGGGTTTGCCTGGTGTCTTGCGCGCGCGCTCCTGGTTTGTGTATTTACCTTACGACTGACCATTTTGTTCCGTGAACATTTGCGGTCTGAATCTTGTGCACGCGCTCCCGGGTTTGCCTGGTGTCTTGCGCGCTCGCTACTAGGTTTGTGAATTTTACCTCGCAGCTGACCATTTTGTTCCAAAAACACCTAGTTTCTTGTTCTGTGACCATTTCCGGTCTGAATCTTGTGCGCGCGCTCCTAGTTTTGCGTATTTTGATGTTGTCGCAACTTTCTTCGACATTGCTTGCAGAAGTTCAAGAGCGTTTGAAGGTCTTTGAGCAGTAGCGGTATGCTAAAAGGAGACCGGGTACGGAAGCTGAGAGGTCAAAGTCTGCGTCCCCATATTTTGCATTTTACAGTTTCCTCTGTTTGAGACGTTTCTTTCTCGTAGACTTTGCTGATGTCATCCTAGGTCCCTCTTTGCGGTGGTAGCCCAAATTGCAATAGTTAAAGACGATAAGTCGAAGCCCGCAAGTCTTGTCCTTTTTTGTATCTGTGAAATCTAACGTTTCACCATATGCTACTATGAGCCAGATGTGAATATATCGAAAGTTGAACCACTTACCTTGCACTCAACTTGCCAAAGCTTCCGAAACTATCGGTGGTGTAAACCCTTGTTTGAGCTTTGATGGTTGAGGATTAAGAGAATAATATGCTAAACAGGTTAGTGTAATGGCCAGCCGGCAGTTAAATGAAGCGCATTAACTGCTTTCTTCTAAGGACGATGAATTTTCCACCTCTCATACATCTGCAATGGGCTGTAACACCAGGTACGAGTTCCAGATACGGTCAATGTATCGTCCAGGATCACCTTCGCAGCTGAATAGTTAACCCTTGCGTTTGGCTCAGTTTCTCGCCCGACGGGTGCAAGAATTCAACTGTGGTCGCAAAAGATGACGCATTGATAGGAACAGGTCATGTGACTGCGTTTCAAATTTCTTGATGACGTTCAACTCCCACCTTGCGGTTAAATAACCGAAATCAACAGAAGAACGATACAGCATCCGCAGCGTGCAGGAGTAATATCACAAAGAGCAAGCAGAAACCGAGGAACGTGATCAAGACGAGGCAAGCGACGCGTTAAAGGCAATCGAGAGCTATCCAGGCCCCTGAGCGACAACTACACCTCCCGACATCTGTCCCAGTTTCTTAACAGATATACTTCGATAATGTGCTCCGTATCTGAATGATGATAAATCATTCTTGTGGTGGACACATCGAGCAATGAAGAATGGGTTCCTTTGCACGGACAACGCTGCTTGACAGCACTTTCCAGTCTTCAGGATATCGGCGGCGATATCGAGAGATTTTGCTCAATGCAGATGAAGGTATGAGACAAAGCTGAGCTACTGTCGTGGGCATCTTCGGACTTCTCAATTTCGACTCCGGAACTTCGGTCGTAGGACCCCGCAGAGCCTACGCCGGTGGGGACATCGCTCAGAACGCAGTTCTATGCCGGGAGACTGGTTTCCATCGTCCTGAATACCTCTTCGATATGGGAAAGTTTTGTCGCGAGATTGATAGTGGTACTAGTGGTGACTTACATACAGACCGCAAGCGGTCGGTAAAGTGCGACTACGCTCGATGGCGGACAACTTTTCGGAGATCCGAGCCTGGTATATAAAGGCTCAAACGGGACAAATTTCTTGCCTCATCTACTATCGTCCACCATGCCTAAGGACCAAGTCGACAGAGCTTTGCAGCGTCAAGCCCGCCGTATGCATCCATATCGCCGCCCATGGCCTTTATACCGAAAGATAGCTATCTCTAAGGTATATCCCCCTGCCCTATGTATTTTTCATGACTGGTTTTGATGAGCTCGCTACTTTAGCACCACAGGCCCGCGCCCACGCCTGACTACGTCCTCCCGGTATGTCCGACTTCGCCTTAGGTATATATTCATTGTCAATAACGTCTGTTATTCGCTCTAGACCCCTCAAGTAGTGTATCAAGCGCCAGTGCCGAGCGGGCGACTCTATGAATATACTATGCTAATGCCCTCGTACATCATTTCGCAATCATCTTATTCCTGGACGCTCAACGGCACGCAGAGATCCCTTCAATTATAGGGCAAATAGCTGAGCGCCTATTCCACTCGGTATTCCCTGCCACAAGTAAGTAACCTCCTGAAGATTCTTCTCTCTACTGATCATCCGAAACTTAGGATCTCCAATATCTAACATACCCATTCTTGCAACGTCTATCCAAAGGATATCCTTATGTATATAATGCGGGTTACGAAGGGTCTGTCGGGGTGCACCGAAATGAGTTGCCCCTTTGTATTTACTCTAATATCTCAAAGAATATTCTCAGAAATATGTTTGATTCATACATACTGTAATCTATCCTCTCTTGAGATTGTAAGACTCGGTTACACGTTACTTCGGCAGCAACACATCGAATAAAAGAAAAGCCGATGGCCATTCCTGTTCACGCCCGAAACTTTCGAAGCCAGAAAAAGTTCCGCCAAAAAGAGGAGTTTCAACATGATACATCAGCATAACGCCCACAAGATCCTCATAAGTACATGGCTTCGAGGGGTCTTCTTCGCATGTCGTATAGCAGAAATAACCGCAGACTTCTGGAATTTCGATAGCAAACTGCATACGAAGAATCTCAGTGTGTCGTCGGGCTAAATAGTGCCACTCACCGAGGCCGCACAGCACCCAAGAATGGATCCGCGCATCCTAGGGTGCATACGGATGTCACTCACCGTCTTAAGTGAAGCCTAACATACGATTCTAACATGTTTAAACCCAAACGAGGAATCGAAGTTGACACTAGAGGACGATCCCTTATGCACCTATTCATCGGAGAAGCATATCACCGTGAGAATAAGAGCATCCGAAGCTGATAATACAACTCCCGTTAAGGGTGTGGGAGTACATGGTTTTTAAGCTTTCAGTGTGGACCAATGAATCGTGATTTTCTATAGGGCAAAGGGCTGAAAAACCCCTCGATGAAGCTCCACATAGCATCATGCTACAACTCGTCGTTGGGTGCATGCAAAAATTGAATAGCAAGTTTGTAGCTAGAAAAGCCTACCGGCACATCACATCTGAGGTGGCGCACCGGAGGCACGGTCTATCTGCATCCTTTTTTTTTTTATAGCTTTTCGCGACATGGGAGAACACTTCCCAATTGGCGCGACGATGATCATCAAAGCTACTAACATAGCCTTTCACTCATTTGTTCGTGACACAGCCACTGCTGACGCTCGGATGTCGCAAAAGAGTCACTGTACAAGCCATCAATGACAGAAAACCCAGTAGAATGAGCTGGAACTGGAATATGCCTGCCATATGACGTCTGTAAGGGGCGGCCGAACGCGAGAAATACGCGTCTGACAGAAGGAGGCGGTTCAGCATCTTGATGTCCACGACTCGGCTCAAAAATGCAGGGTTGAACCGTACTCCTCTGAGCTTGGTCGCGAGAAAAACGAATTCGGAGAAAGGTGGATGAAAACGTATTGAATGATTTGAGGACACATTTTCCGAGGACAATGGTCCCAGTATCGCTAGTCTAGAAATGGTGTACGGTCAGCATCTATTTGCTATAGAGAAATCCCTGGACTCGAAAACCAATGAAATACAGATCTCGGCGCTGATGACTGCCGCCTTCAATACTAATGCGAGCATGATTTGCAAACAGTATGCTTACCTTCAATGGAACATCTTCGCTTTGCGGTGCATTTACAGACCGGATCGTAGCGCAAAGATGTCCCAATATCGGTTTCGCGCCTTCGGAACTGTCGTGGAATAAGCCCAAGGTTACTTCAAGGTCGGCTCAGTGACGAGAGGAAACGTTCATCGTTGTCGAAGCTATACCCTATGTACGGCCCCAATAGTCTGGATGTGTTCGGGCTACATCGGGGATGCTGATCGTAAGTAAAAGGGCCTGAGGATGCAGAGAGTTTAGACAAACTGAGACAGTGCCAATCAGAATCGACGTCTTTGAGTCATTTGCCAGTGCACAAGTACTTGAAGGCCAGAGAAGCGAGCTACTACTGACACCGAGATAAAAATGGCTGAATAGGGCCGTCTCGATGTAGTCGAGTAATTGACGTCAGGTGTGTTAGGACCGGAGTCTAGATGTGGACGTGCGGAGCTTTATTTTTCTGTCGTCAAAGCGTTGACATAGAAGGTTCGTCAAGGGTTGCGAATGCCAACAACATCGAGCTCGTCCTTCTAGCAGCTTGCCAGACTCGAATTATTTCCGGATGGTCCTTCAGACGACAATTGCAAAGATAAAGAACAAGCCGTTTCCGCTAGGAAATTCAAATGGTGAGTATATTGTCATGTCACAGCCGGGCTTACATTACACCGAGTTGTCAAAGGACTTGCCTTGCGCTTTTTCCTTCTTACCAGTAATTCTGGTAACGATTGAACCTGGTTGAGTCTTAATGCATAGCTTCCATGCCCGGACGCTAGTTTTCGTTTTATCAAGCATCGAAAGATCCATGTCCGTTGTAAAGACACTGTCCCGCTATGCTGAAACTGCCGTTTACACTGCTAGTGACAGTTACTGTTGGTCACTAAAGCTTTGATCAGCATACCTTGCGTTCTGGCCCATAGCTTTGAAGCGGTTCCGCTGCCGTGTAAAGTTTCGTAAATATACCCATCTTTCACGCTTCACTTGAAGACAAGTCAAACGTATTCAATCGGTATGAGGTTCGTGATACACTTATTGACCTTCCATTAATCTCCAATTTCAAGGATGATGAGAAGACTATTGAGGTGCTCGGATTCTTGGCTTGAAGAGGCAGGTCAGCATCGCGTTTCAAAGTGAACACAAAAACAGACCTGGTCGATCATGTGACCTGAAAAGCTCAAAATTTCAAGTCCAAGTCCGACACGTTAATGAGCCCCGCCACACAATGCTTCGAAGAAGATACGACAACAGAACGGCGTTTGGATGCGCAACAAGATGAAGTCACTACGAAGATATCACGCAAAGAGCAAGAACGGTGGATACCACGAGGAGACAACCAATGACGCGTGAGCAGCAAGCCTGTCAACAGCACGAGTGGCGGCATGTATGCTACCATGCTCCAAGCACCCAACCCAACTCCAGAACGACAACCTTCAATGCCAAAACACATTTCTCGAGCAGGCACGCGATACACTGCTAGGTTGTTTCCGAATATATCCAACAATGGGGAATGCGATTCGAATCAAAGCGGGGATTCTACAGCCTCCAAGTCGATGTCGAGAAGGGAGTAACGAAGGGTCTCTTTGTGCTTTGGACGAGGCTCGACGCTTAGAGTGAATAGCTGTGGGCAAATCTGCTACAAAGCTCAGACGGGCATTGGGCAATTGTCGAATATTCGATCAGTGAACCTCCTGAAGGCTGTGCTTGGAGAACAGCTAGGCGGATGTGTACGAAGGTCTGCTTTCTCCCTTTTGCCTGTGCAGAAGAGCTCACTGCCATGGTGGTTGGGAGTAAACAAATGTCACGGTAGGTCCCAGCGTGATTGTACATGATTACTGTTGGTTTTCTAAGTTGGGAAGTCACCAAAAGCTAACACAAGTTTTGTCCCCACGTATTTATATCGCTCGAACTGCCGAAAATTTTTTTCCGTGTTCAACCACCACTATCTACTATGCCCAAGATCCTCACTCAACGACAGATCCCTGGCCCTGTCCATCCTTACCTTCGTCCTCAACTGCATTCGCCTCGCCTCAGCCGCAGGACTAGGGTATGTATTTTCCCCACACGTCCTTCCCCCGCATTGTTACTCAAGATGTCGGCAGGCGACTGGCATTGTTGACCCTGGTATTGCGGCTGCCGCAGCAGTACTTCCAGTCCCTCTGGACTTGGTGGGCTCTACTTTCTTCAGACATCTTTATTTCTGACTTTTCTCTTGATTATCTTAGGTCGCCCCAGCACAGCCTGAGCAAACTTTGGCAGAAGATAAAGAACCCGCTCGGTGGTTCAAGTTCATGGTTATTGCGGTTGTACGTCATTCAAAGGTCATTTGACTGTCGTCTCAGTGGTGTTCAGGTAGTTGCTGTTGTGGGGCATTTAGCTGACCGCTTTTTTCCGTTTTTCTGACTCGATCATGGCGTGGCGTTTTTAAGTGAGCAGTCTCTACAGAATCGGGATTTCTGTCTCTGTGCTGACAGTTCGGCGCCTAGGACCTACAGTAGTACTTTGATGCTCCTTCATTATTCATTTTATCAAGAATG
This sequence comes from Desarmillaria tabescens, assembly GCF_030435595.1. Taxonomy (NCBI): domain Eukaryota; kingdom Fungi; phylum Basidiomycota; class Agaricomycetes; order Agaricales; family Physalacriaceae; genus Desarmillaria; species Desarmillaria tabescens. Next base: position 971 of record NW_026848594.1, on the reverse strand, counting down.
CCTCGACTCTGCGGACTGCTGGTCACCGCACATAGGTGGAGGCTGGTTGTGGGCTCATCTTTGCAACACAAAAAGTATATACGGGATCTGACTGCTTCATTTCTTGGTTTACTTTCATTGTAATTGGTTTTTAATGTTAGAACAGGTTTCTATTTGCCATTTACCACATCCTACGTCGATAGTGGGACGAACCTAACAACGCCTCAAGCGTTCTCGCTGATGACGCGTCCTTTGTAGGCCCTAAAGTCGAAAATGATTCAGGAAGCAAAACTATATTACAACAAAGCATTTCAACATGATACATCAAAAGAAATTCATTCCATGGTTTTGCACCGCCGTCGACGTGTCAGAAGAGAGCGTTTTCATGCCAGATTAGGTGACTGCAAAATGTTCTTCGTCACCCGTGGAATAAATGTAACCTCGCACTCTTAAAAATTCAATTTCACTCCTGGTAGTGAAGATTCGTCAGCGTTGAGTTCATACGAATACAAATTCCACTTACCGTATAGCATCGGCGGACATGCGGTGGCTAAGTGTGGTAATAATCGTGTTACGGGAGACACCTTCCTCAAAGGTCGACGTGTCGAGGTTGCCACCCATTGTAGGGTATAGGCTAACATTGCCTGCCTCCCCGTTGATAAAGAGAATGATTTCTCTCTGAATGGCGCTAAGATCCGAATAAGGATCACGTTTCTGCGGACGGCTTTTTGAGGGCGAGTCTTGATTATGATCTTTCAGGCGCCTCTTTGACGAAGATGCCGGAGTTGCTGTGTCCTGTGAGAACAAAAGCGATGGTGTCGCCTGATTTCGGGTCGACGGCGTTTTCTGGGGTGTTGTTGGGTTGGATCTATTGGGGTATTCCAGCATGACTATGTCCTCGTCGATTACATGCTCAATCATTTGGATCTCGATGGGGGAGTCTGGCGGAGATGGTGTCGGCTGCTTAGGCGGGTGCTTCTTGCGCGGCTTTC